>NW_024752192.1:0-2588 GCF_018991925.1 Homarus americanus
TGAAACGGGGTGTGAGTGCCGGGCACCCATACAGTGCTTTGAACCAGGGTGTGAGGGTGGGGCACCCCTTCACCCGACCCGGGGTGTCAGGGCTGGGCACCCCTCCAGCACCATGATCCGGAGTGTGAGGGCCGGGCACCCCATAAGTGACATGAACCGGGGTTTTAGGGCCGGGCAACGCCTTCAGTGACATGAAACGGGGTGTGGGGGCAGGGCACCACTACAGTGTCATGACCCGGGGTGTAAGGGCCGGGCACCCCTTCAGCACCATGACCCGGGGTGTGAGGGCCAGACACCCCTTCAGTGCCATGACACGGAGTGTGAGAGCTGGGCACCCCTTCAGTGACATGACCCGGTGTGTAAGAGCTGGGCACCCTTTCAGTGACATGACCTGGGGTGTGAGGGCCGGGCACCCCTTCAGCACCATGACCCGGGGGTGTGAAGGCCGGGCACCCCTCCAGCATCATGACCCGGGGTATGAGGGAAGGGCACCCCTTTAGTGCTATGACCCGGGGTGTGAGGGCCGGGGACCACTTTAGGTACATGACCAGGGGTGTGAGGGCCGGGCAAACCTTCAGTGCCATGGCCAGGGGTGTGAGGGCCGGGCACCTCATCAGTGCCATGACCCGGGGTGTGAGGGCCGGGCACCACTTCAGTGACATGACCCGGGGTGTTTGTGCCGGGCACCCTTTTAGTGACATGACCCGGGGTGTGTGGGCCGGGCACCCCTTCAGCACCATGACCCGGGGTGTGAGGGCTGGGCTCCCCTTCAGTGCCATGACCCTCGGTGTGAGGGCTTTGCACCCCTTCAGTGACATGACCAAGGGTGTGAGGACCGGGCACCCGTTCAGTGCCATGAATCGGGGTGTGATGTCCGGACACCCCTTCATCTCCATGACCCGGCATGTGAGTGCCGGGCACCCTTTCAGTGACATGACCCGGGGTGTGAGGGCCGGACACCCCTCCAGCACCATGGCCTGGGGTGTGAGGGCCGGGCACCCCTTCAGTGACATGAAACGGGGTGTGGGGGCAGGGCACCCCTACAGTGTTATGAACCGGGGTGTGAGGGCCATGCACCCTTTCACATGACCCGGGGTGTAAGGGCCGGGCACCCCTTCAGCACCACGACCCGGGGTGTGAGGGCCAGGCACCCCTTCAGTGCCATGACCCGGAGTGTGAGAGCTGGGCACCCCATCAGTGACATGACCCTGGCTGTGAGGGCCGGGCACCCTTTCAATGACATGACCCGGGGTGTGAGGGCCGACACCTTTCCAGCACTATGACTGGGGTGTTATGGTTGCACCCTTTCAGTGCCAAGGAAACGGGGTGTGAGGCCGGGCACCCCTTCTGTGACATGACCCGGGGTGTGAGGGCCGGGAACCCCTCCAGCACCATGGCCTGGGGAGTGAGGGCCGGGCACCCCTTCAGTGTCATGACCCGGCTGTGTCAGGGCCTGACACCCCTCCAGAACCATTACCCGGGGTGTGAGGGCCGGGCACCCTTTCAGTGCCGTGAATCGGGGTGTGAGGGCCGGGCACCACTTTAGGTACATGACCAGGGGTGTGAGGGCCGGGCAAAGCTTCAGTGCAATGGCCAGGGGTGTGAGGGCTGGGCACCCCAAAAGTGACATGATCCGGGGTTTTAGGGCCGGGCACCCCTTCAGTGACATGAAACGGGGTGTGGGTGCAGGGCACCCCTACAATGTTATGAACCGGGGTGTGATTGCCGGGCACCCTTTCACATGACCCTGGGTGCAAGGGCCGTGCACCCCTTCAGCACCATGAACCGGGGTGTGAGGGCCAGGCACCCCTTCAGTGCCATGACCCGGTGTGTGAGAGCTGGGCACCCCTTCAGTGACACTACCCGGGGTGTGAGGGCCGGGCACCCTTTCAGTGACATGACCCGGGGTGTGAGGGCCGGAAACCCCTCCAGCACCATGATCCGGGGTGTGAGGGCCGAGCACCTTTCAGTGACATGACCCGGGGTGTGAGGGCCGGGCACCCCTCCAGCACCATGACCCGGGGTATGAGGGCCGGGCACCCCTTTAGTGCTATGACCCGGGGTGTGAGGGCCGGGCACCACTTTAGGAACATGACCAGGGGTTTGAGGGCCGGGCAAACCTTCAGTGCCATGGCCAGGGATGTGAGGGTCGGGCACCTCATCAGTGCCAAGACCAGGGGTGTGAGGGCTGGGCACCACTTCAGTGACATGACCCGGGGTGTGAGAGCCGGGCACCCTTTCAGTGACATGACCCGGGGTGTGAGGGCCGGGCACCCCTTCAGCACCATGACCCGGGGTGTGAGTGCCGGTCACCCCTTCAGTGCCATGACCCGGGGTGTGAGGGCCGGGCACCCCTTCAGTGTCACGAATCGGGGTGTGAGGGCCGGGCACCCCTTCTGTGACATGACCCGGGGTGTGAGGGCCGGGCACCCCTTTAGTGATATGACCTGGGGTGTGAAGGCCGGGCACCCCTCCAGCACCATGAGCCCGGGGTGTGATGGCCAAGAAACGCTTCAGTGCCATGACCCGTGGTGTGAGGGCCGGGCACCCCTTCAGTGACATAACCCCGGGTGTGAGGGCCGGGCACC
>NW_024752193.1:0-28030 GCF_018991925.1 Homarus americanus
AATCTTGAGCATATATATATATATATATATATATATATATATATATATATATATATATATATATATATATATATATATATATATATATATATATATATATATATATATATATATATATATATATATATATATATATATATATATATATATATATATATATATATATATATATATATATATATACTGTGTGTGTGTGTGTGTGTTGCGTTTTTGTGAAATAGGTTATTTTCCAAATTACCGGCATGCATATTGGTAATTTTTCTAAATAACAACCTAAACTAACCTATCCTTATGGTTAGGTTAAGTGAGAGGTTAGGTTAGGTTAGGTTAGTGTAACAATGTCATGAGTGTTTCCCGCCTGAGTGTTCCCGCCAAGTTCAAGTCATTGGCAGGAACCTGTGAGGGTGAATGTCTTAGGTTTTCAACTGGCTCAGCCATGTTTATATTGTTATTATTATCCACTCTGTATCTGCGCTTTTCTGGCTAAATAAACTGTTTCAATTCAATAAGAAAACCTGTAAGATGTGACGTCATGAAAAGGTGGCGTCTCTCAGCACCCTTGTGGGAGATGCAGTTTGAAAAAGTGTGGGCATCTCCTCACATGGCGGGGTATAATGTAAATACCTATGAGGATTTATTCTTGTCACGAAATTTATTGTGATTCATGTGACACCTGGTTAGCTAGCTAGGAAGATAGGTTATTGTTTTGACGTGTAACTGTCCATTTTGAGCAACGTCGTTAATAAACGAAGAACCGTTATGATTATTTCTCAATTTCCTTGTGTGAACTAAAACATTGTCATGCATGTCTTTGGTATTGTGTAGTGATACAGTGAGCCATAAGAGATAACATATCCTAACCCTTGGTATCCCAGTTCCCTAGTTATCACTGGTTACGCCATTATTCCCCAGTTATCCTCTCTCCCTCCCTTTCTCCCCGTCATATACACCTTACCCTGCTGTAGGCTTCTCCATACCCTCTGGTGTGAGGCCCTACATTCCTACCCCTCACCAGCTTACTACAATTAGATAATAAAGAAAGAGATTAAGAGAAATGTAGGAATTAAAAGAAAAGTAAATTAAAAAGAAAGAAAATAAAATAAAAATAAGATAAATAGATTGGAAATAAAGGAATAGAAAAGGAATAAATAAAACATATTTTTTTTTATTAATTATTGTTACATGGTGATAGCGGTGTAGATATTTTTTTTAAATATCAGTCTCGCGTGCCGAGCCACTCATCACGCTACCGAACGTAGTTTTAACGTATATTTATTTTGTGCTTCATAAATAAGAAGCGTCAGAAAGTGATTTTTTTCTTCTGTTAAGTACTGAGAGAAGATTGGAGGTTGAATTTAATGTTAATTAGTCTTGATGTTTGTCATGCTGTTTGGTGAATACACTGAGGCGAAGTAATTTAAGCAACCAGCTATAGGGCTGGGTGGGACTAGACAGGCTCCCTGTCAGCCCGCAACCCACCCTCGCCCCGGGCCTAGCCTCCCCGGCTGCCACACCCGGCCTGCCCTCCACCATACCCCACCCCACCCCACCCTGCCCGCCCCGACCCGACCCGAACTGTAGATATATGAGACGAATATGGCTGTAATATGTAACTCTGTACTATTTACCATTATTGATTCAGGTCTCTGTATTATATGTTTTATAATCATACTCCCTTTTGTCACCGAGTGTTAGTTCAGGCTTTGGGCACATGCGCACTGTACGAGCATGCGCAGATATAGATACCCAGAGAGATTCCAAGACAGGAGGCTGTTTACCCCTGTCTTAACTCCTTTTTGTGTTTGTACCAGGAATAGAACTTACGGACTTGACATCAGTGTGTTTCCTTTACCCCTGAGTGTAAGGACCACCTGAGTCTCCCACATGGCGCAGTAGGGTGTGTCATACGGAGGCGAATTTTTTTTTTTTGAGTTTGAAAAATCGGCCCATGGTATTAATGATGTAGTTCTTTGTGCAGAATCATGTGATATCTTCAGATTTGAAAAGTTTTTATTTTTTGCTTGGTAAATTTTAACTTGAAATCTTATGAAAATTCAGTATTCCCACCCTTTTACCAACACCACTAAATAGCTTATTTAAAGTAAAGTAAATGCATCAGGTTATTTATTGGGATGAAAATGATCCAGAATAGTGAAACGAATGATCTTGACACATTTATTAAATTTAATATTATTTAAACAAAATCATCAATACAAAACCGGTTTTACTACTGACCGTTGTTGCTCTTTCCTAGAAAACATATGCTTTCTTGCTTCTGTTTCTACTCATCACCTCCTGCTGACCACCTGGCTCAGATGTAGCCTTCCCTCCTCTCCTGGCTGCTTACGTGACTGCTGGCCTCGCTCACTTGCTGTACACAACGCTCTATACTCTGGGTAATGGGGCAGGCAGGAGAACATGCATGGGGTTGTCCAGGAAAGCTCTGACGGCTTGAACATTGGAGTGGGGCTGCAGTGGAGGGGCTCACTGCCAGCCTGGATGTTATCCCAGATCTGTGAGATCAGTGAGGGTCTTGGCACCTAGATTGACTTCAGGGTCTTCCTGACCTGAGAATCAATGCCTTGGTGTCATGCAGATCTCCACCCTTAAGTCTCATATCCAAGATCTTTTTTTTGACTGCCACTCTCTCTCTCCTGTCCTTACTGCAGGCATTGTCTTGCAGAACTGCCTCAGGATGACATGGGAGATCTCTCACAGACTGCTCCACAATCTGAACAGCTATTCCTTGCATTTTTGACTCCTCCAGAATCAAGCTGGAAGAAACATGTCTCAGACCTTCGGAAACACGATGACTTGACCTTGAGTGTTGAACCAATTTGGCAAGTAGACCTCACGATGGGTGGACAATAAGTCTCGATTTGTGAAGCTGGTTCCTTTCAGTTTATGATGGGCGACCCAAATTCTGCAAGACACAAGAGAGCCGTTGTAGGCCACCTAGAATGTGAATTCTGGACCTACTCTGCAGGTAAACCAAGTCTATCAGGCATGACCCCAGTTTGATGGCTTTTCCCAAATCATGTAACCATAGTACTGGGTGGTACTCAGGTCATCCAATGACAGTATGTGCAAGCTCGTGAGTGGAGGGCCAACTGTGATTTTTTCAAAGCTCAAGTTTATTTAACTCCGGTGGCAGAATCAGCATCACCAAGAGGACCAGACCATCTGTTGTTTGAAGAATTCTTGCCATCAGCTCCTGGATCAGATGTCTGATGGCAACTCTCGTTGGTGTGGAGGTCTGGAAGCAATCCAGACCAGCTTCCTCCAATCTTCCGCTCTATCCACTGCTTGACCCCCACCCTTACCCTGTGTTCGTGTTGGTGCTGTCCTCAATGGCCTATGAGGGTCTGGTCTCACGTTCTCTCTGAGGCCAGTTCTACAATGTTATCTGCCACTATCTCAGCTGGTTCCTGATGTGTCATCTTTCTCTGGGTGAAATACACAAATACTTCCTCTGGTTCACTGCAGCAGGAGTAGTGTTCCTTCTTCACCATGGCAGGGGAACAACTTGTCAGGAATCTCAACTTTCATAGACACTTTAGTGTCATCCCTTCTCCATCAAAAGAACAAACAATTGATTCCATTTCTCTTATCCCTTATCAAACTCCTCTTCTAGGTTACTGGCAAGTTTCTCTGAGCTCTCATACTTTGTTATGATCCTATCACCAGGTATTGAACATCATCAGGTGTTATCAAACCACCCATCAACCCAGGCAGCTGTTGCTATCTCTGCAGTTTCTCTGAGACCAGTGTGGTGTCGCATGCTGGCCAGAGCTATGCTCAGGATATCTTTCCTATTTCGAATCTTATGCCTGGAAGGTTTGGGATCATTATTTTCTGGGTTGGGACAAGTCACCCATTCTCCTGGTCAGCACTCGGATCAGCCATGGGAAGTCATTAAACTCTGAATCAGCTTGACTCCAATCATCGGCCTTTTACCTCCTGCTGGGCCTTCTCAAGTCTCTTTTCCTCATTAGCTCTTCCTCCTCTTCTGTCTCTCTCTGTGGCAGCCTCCTGTCTCTTAGATGGAATATCTTGGCTAGAAATCATAGGAGCCCCTATCCTGCCAATCGCCTTCTCTCTCTGTGCTTTGACCAAATGCCAGTTCGATCACAGGAATCTTCAGTTCCGCTTGCAAATACGGAGATGTGGGGCCTCGGATTTACAGTCACGATCGCATCCAAACTCGGACAGAGAACAATTGGGCACTTGCAAGTAATTATGTCAAATAACTGGTCAGTTGGCAGCAAAGCTGTCCTTAACAAGTTTTCCTCTTGAGAGATATCTCTTGCCTTTTCCCAGCAGTACAACAGTCTCTCACTAATCTTCTTCTGACTTGTTATGACTGGAAGCTTGAACTGAAGCGTTAGCCAGAGTGTACTATGCCGGGCAACTTTGGTCATATCACTGGCAAGTAACCCTTTGTTTGTGTACGTTCTTTGGTTCTTTTCACTGATTTGCCCTGATTAAAACACACTGTCTCAAAGCATCTCTCAATGTAGGCAACTCCGACTTCAGGAGCTCTCTCAGACCCCAAGATAGTGACTGAGATGGCTGGATTTTTTGGTTCTCGTCCTGACACAAGGCCATCGCAAATAATATCAACTTATAAATGCATCAGAATCTGAAACAGAAAAAAAATATTGTTGGATTGGGTTGTTAAGAGAGAATGAAGTCAAGCTTAATGTTCACTATTTAATTGTAATGCACTAATAATGCGGCTATGCGTTAGATTTTCGATAAATTTCACGCTAAAATTTACCCTGGCAAAAGGTTGCAAATATTGAAACTGAAATTATTTTCTGTTGCCATACACTAAAATCTACCAAAAGTGATGGGCCATGCAGTTTAGCTGATCTTCCCTCTATGACGCACCCTAATGGCTGGTATTTAGCTGGGACATCACATTATTCAGAATTGGAGTGGACACAGAATCTCTCTCGGAGCCGCCATCTTGTCAACCCCTCCTGTGGAGTGGTTCTCAGCACGTACCTCGGCGCGTACCTCAACACGATATTCCTGGATTTACAGTGCAGTGTTGTGAAGTGCTTTTTCAGTGCTGTGTGTGCCCTTTAGTGTCTTTAAAGTGTTCCCCGTGTTCCTGCACTTTTTACAAAAGAGGGGAGCCTTTTTAAGACCTATGGGAGAGCTCAAGTTTTGACATCCACCCCCGTTCATGTCTCGACTGGCACTGACGTGAGCCAGCCAGCCAGCCCGCTAGCCAGCCCGCCCCAAGTACACAAACGAACGAACGCACACACACACTCACAGACGCTCGCAGATATCTTCCATTTAAAGACGATTGCTCTTCTGCTCACTTATTAATTACAGTAATTGTGAGAGAAATAAACCAGGCCATATGGAAGATCAGGAATTTATTGGGTTTTCTTCAGATACCCAACAAGCCCAACTTCAGGCGGATGTCGGTGCAGTAAGTGGACTCCAAGTGGATCGGAAAGTGGATCAAGCGGCCCCACCCACCCTTAGCCCCCACTACACACGTCCGCAATCTGCCACAGGTGTCGACTTCCTTCATTTAATTCAGTTTTTGGAAGAAAACCGACGACAAGACGACATCAGGAGGCGACAGGAAGACGATGAACGAAGGCGTGAAGAGAATCACAGACGTCAACAAGAAAATGCCAGATTCAGTGCCATTATCGAGTTGTTGGCACCTGTTAACCTTCAAGCAGCTACTACAACTGCCTCTTCGTCCACAGGTGCACCTGCAGGGTCCTCCTCAACTTCTTTGCCTTCCCCCCCCACAGAAAGCACTCGCTCAGAGTCCACCGCCACTCCAAGCTGATGCCTCGTTCCAGGTATTCCGTAAATGGCGTCGGAGGTGGGACGATTATTCGATGATGGTCGATTTATCAAGGTTGCCTAGGGAGAAACAGCTGATCCAGATGAGGATGTGTCTCACCCTAGAGACGCAACGTATCCTGGAGCACACCCTGCAAATTCCCCACGACACAGACAAGAGTGTGAAGGACGTCTTGGATGCTTTACAGACGCATATCAAGGGTCTCCGCAACGAAGCTCTCCGTAGGAGAGAACTTCTCAGTTGTAAGCAGCTGGAGGGTGAGTCGTTTGCCGATTTTTACGTACGACTCCGACGCATCGCTGAGGAGGTTGACGTTTGTCCTGGGAACTCGTTGACTTGTGAGGAAACACAGCTGAAGATGATTATCCTCATGGGCGTGCGGGACGAAGAGCTAATTCAGAAGCTTATCTCCCTCGACACTGCCTCTTCTCTACAGGATGTTGTCACCACCTGCCGCTCTTACGAAGCCACCAGAAGTGCGACTTCTGCCATTCGTGCTCCATCTAACCAGCTGTGTGCCATCTCCGCATATAAGAAGAACAAAGGACGTGACCGGACTTCAGCCTCACATCCGACTTCAGCTTCACATCCGACTTCAGCTTCGCATCAATCTTCAGCATCACTTCAGACTTCGACGCCAGGTCATTCCTGCCAGTATTGTGCTCGTCGGCATGGTTCTGAATGCCCTGCCGCTGACAGCACCTGCAATAACTGTGGCCGTCGTGGTCATTGGGCTAGGACACTGAAGTGCCCTGCCAACAACGTTCAGTGCCGCTCCTGTAGCCGCATTGGACACTATGACAAATGCTGTCAGTCACAGAAGAAGAATAATACTACTCGCAAGTCTCAGGCGGCGAAGAACAAGCGCTGTCGTCGCGTGGGATCCTCTTCTTCCCCTGTCAGCAAGACACCTCAGCCCATCTGTGTTCACCTGTCATACGGCGACGTTACATCCCGTATCCAGATGCTTCCTAACACAGGTGCGGACGTCACAATCATCGGCACAAGACACCTCGACATTCTGGGGATCCCTAGGAGCAGCTTGCAACCACCGTCAACTTCTACAACGCTCACCGCAGACGGTTCTACAATGGCACCTGCTCTGGGTACATTTCAGGCTACCCTCACCCTAGGTAAGCAGTCATGTTCTGCCAGGATTCAGGTCCACAAAGGTGTTCAGATGCCACTACTGTCTTATGGCCACTGTCAAGAGTTGGCCATAATATCTTCAGACTTCCCTAAGCCAATTCTGGAAATAAAACATGTCAACAGGTGCAAGGAGCTGCCCCTCCCACCCAATACGTCACCTTCTGCAGCCAGGCAGTTCTTCCTACTGCAATTCAAGGACGTGCTGGTTTCCAAGGAGGACCTCAAGATGGCTCCACTCAAGCCAATGGCTGGCTCCCCCATGAGAATTCACCTGAAGGATGACGCAGTACCTTTCGCCATCCACACACCAAGACATATACCCTTCGCTTTTCAGAGCCAAGTTAAGAAGGAACTCGACTCTATGGTAGCCCAGGGGATCATTAAGCCTGCTGGTGACGACCCCTCGGATTGGTGTCACCCCATGGTAGCAGTCGCCAAGAACATTACTGGAGTTCGTATCACCGTCGACCTCACCAAGCTGAATAGCCAAGTTTCCCGCCCGACCCACCCTTCACCGACACCCTTCGCCGTTATACGCAGTGTGGACCCGAAGGCAAGGTACTTTACTACAGCATATGCCTTATGTGGGTACTGGCAGATGGAACTTGCGGAAGACGATCAGCACCTCACGACGTTCATCACACCGTACGGCCGATTTCAGCACTGCAGAGGACCTATGGGTTTCGCGGCTACTGGCGATGCTTTCTGCCTCCGTGGTGACATGGCCCTTCAGGGTGTGGCGAACTGTGTCAAGGTCATCGACGACGTGCTCCTATATGACGAGGATTACTCCACGCATCTTGAGCGTATTCACCAGAAGCTCACCAGGTGCCGGAAGTACGGGATCACCCTCAACAAGGATAAGTTTGTGGTCGCCGCACCTAGTGTGAACTTCTGTGGGTACACCCTCTCGGGCAAGGGCATCTCGGCTGATCCTGGAAAGGTCAGCGCGATCCGGGACTTCCCAACTCCTGCCAACCTGACCGACCTCCGCTCGTTCATGGGCCTGGTAAACCAGTTGGCTGAGTTCACCCCCGACATCGCCGCTGCAGCACAGCCCCTACGCCCCCTGATGAGCCCCAAGAGAACATTCACCTGGACAGCTGACCATGATGAGGCATTCCGTCGCGTCAAGACAGCTCTCCTTAACCCACCTGTTCTCGCTTCTTTCGACCCGGCCCTGCCAGTTGTCCTCCAGACTGATGCCTCTCGCCTCTACGGGATTGGATACGCTCTGCTACAGGACCACGGCAATGGACGCCTTCGTCTGGTTCAGTGTGGCTCTCGGTTTCTCACTGACGCCGAGACTCGCTACGCCACCATCGAACTGGAGCTGTTAGCCGCCGTCTGGGCCATGTCCAAATGTAGGTTGTATCTGATCGGCCTACAACACTTCCACCTCATGACGGATCATCGGCCACTCATCCCGATCCTGAACCACTACTCCTTGGATGCGGTCGAGAATCCCCGCCTCCAACGCCTAAAGGAGAAGATCTCGCCCTACCTCTTCACAGCTGTGTGGCGTGCTGGCAAGCTGCTCTGCATCCCTGATGCTTTGTCACGAGCCCCAGTCAGCCACCCCACACCAGCGGACGAGATCGCATGTGCTGATGCTACTGCACACCTCAGGACTGTAGTGACCGTGAACGCCGTCATCTCAGAAGAGTCTCCACCACAGGACGCCGACAGGACTCTTCAGGAACTCCGAGCCGCTGCAAGAGCGGACCCTTCGTACATCCGCCTACTGAACTGCGTGACCTCGGGATTTCCCTCCAACCGGTACGACTTACACAGCTCTTTACTCCCATACTGGAAGATTCGGGGCGACCTCTATGCTGATGGCGACCTCGTCTTGTATGGAGCAAGAGTTGTGGTTCCTGCCGCCCTCCGCCGCCACACCCTAGCCCACCTGCACGACAGCCACAGGGGTGTGGAAGCTACGAAGCGCCGGGCGAGACAAGCTGTTTTTTGGCCAGGCATCGACTCCGACATCGCTAGTTCCGTTCAAGTCTGCGAGCCATGCCAGGTGCTGCAGCCTAGTCAGCAGCAGGAACCCCTCATGAACAACAACAACCCTACAAGGCCCTTTGAGTCCGTCTCTGCGGATTTCTTCGTTGTGGTCGGAAAGTCCTTTCTCGTCATCGCCGACGGGCTCTCAGGGTGGCCTGTTGTCGTTCCCTGCGGAGGCAACACTACTGCCTCTCATACAGTACGTATGTTCTGTCGCTACTTCCGGGAAGTTGGTGTCCCTCTCCGCCTGAGGACTGACGGCGGGCCCCAGTTCAACAGCAACGACTTCCGGGACTGCATGGAGCGATGGGGAGTTCATCATGTGGTGTCCTCGCCACATTATCCCCAGTCCAATGGACATGCCGAGGCTGCCGTAAAGTCCGTCAAGCATCTCATCCTCAAGACGGCACCCTCAGGCAACATTGACTGTGAGAAGTTTGACCGGGGTTTATTGGAATTGCGGAATACCCCCAACTTCACAGGTCGCTCCCCAGCACAGATGTTATACGGCCACCCACTACGGTCATGTGTCCCTGCCCATCCTGAGTCCTTCTCGAGGGAGTGGCAGGCCAAGACCGAGGACTGCGATCGTCATGCAGCCGCCCGTGCTGACCAGGTAAAGGCACAGTACGATCAGCACGCCCGACCCCTTCCCAGGTTGAGTATCGGGCAAACAGTTCGGATTCAAGACCAGACGTCTCACCAATGGGACAAGGTCGGGGTTGTCATGGGCTGCGGCAAGACCAGGGATTACGAGGTCAATCTCCCTAGTGGTTGGGTATGGTGGCGGAATCGCCGCTTTCTTCGTTCAGTACCGTCCTCTAGTGGTGAACCCCTCCCCCACCTCCCTGTGAACCCTTGCTTGGACGAGAAAAGTAAGTCCTCATTCAGTGACCCCCCAGTTTTCCCACGTCACTCTCAAAGGCTCCTGGAAAAAGAGTCCGCTCGAAATTGCACTACGAGCGTGAGGGGGAGGGAGGTGTAGATATATGAGACGAATATGGCTGTAATATGTAACTCTGTACTATTTACCATTATTGATTCAGGTCTCTGTATTATATGTCTTATAATCATACTCCCTTTTGTCACCAAGCGTTAGTTCAGGCTTTGGGCACATGCGCGCTGTACGCGCATGCGCAGATAGAGATACCCAGAGAGTTTCCAAGACAGGACGCTGTTTACCCCTGTCTTAACTCCTTTTTGTGTTTGTCCCAGAAATAGAACTTACGGACTTGACATCAGTGTGTTTCCTTTACCCCTGAGTAGAAGGACCACCTGAGTCTCCACACGACCCTTTTTTTTTTTTTTTTTTTTAGAAAAGGATGGGTGAAGGAAGATTTAGAGGTGGGAAGGAAGTTATAGTTCGGAGGTGAAGGGAATTTGGGAGGAGTAAGAGATGGTGGGCTGACTGCCTAGCTAAGCTAATAGTGTGTCATGGGTTGAATTATTGTCTGTCGGTACAGGCACTAGACATCTACCCTGTCCCATATATGGATGTTTTAAGGGCCTTATTTCATATTCCATAAACCCTACTGGTGGATGCTGGTTTTAAGGAGGTTGTCTTTTGCATGGCCGTTAGATCCAGGGGTGGTAATGGACCTTTGAAGTTGTAGTAACTTTTGGGAACCATGTGGTTGTTGTCATTATCTGGTGGGGAATTTTCCTCGCCCTGCTGACCACTGCCCACCCCTGACCCGCCCCAGCCAACCTCAGTGGCCAGCCATCTGCACACCCCCCTGCCCAGCCTCCCTCTCTGCCCTCTTACGTTATCCAACTAGTTTCCCCCCTACCCACATGTCCCTTTCCCCTACCACACACACCCTGCCTTCCCTGTTTTTCTGTCAGTAATTAGTTATTAGAACTTAGTGTAGCTGACATATAGAGATGTGTTCTGTAAAGACCTTCCCTAGTAACCTGTTCACTGCTGTTACCCAGGCATGTGTTTGGAAGTGGTGGCACCTGTCATAACACCAACCACCTACAGCTTTCTCTCGCTATCACCATGGGTGGCTCTCGGATTAACAGGACAGACACTGTGTTGCATAATATCATAAAAGGCATTTGGAGAAGTAATAAGCGGTAAAGTGGATGATATTCACTTCTGGACATTCAGATTGGAAGACTTATATCCTTCCTTGTTGTCTTACTGTCTCACAATATACGATCGAGTTGGGATTTACCTGAGATACCTGGGGATTATGGGTAACTGTAATCTAAAGGTGTATGCACCACCTGCGGCCTAATGACCCCGCGATGTCTCCTTACTGAACTCGTTTCCAGCCAGACGTAAACCCAGTATTTGCCGCGACTAGCAAAATCCTGCGAGTGGTGTAAGTCCATGTCACTAAACTTCCCATGAGTCATACCTCTGTTACTCACACTAGAGAACCAGACGACCATGGCGGTCAGTAAGCAGTCAGCAAGCAGCTAAGCCTGTCCAGGATGCTTAGCAACAATGCACCCCTGCCGGCTCATTCCAGTGGAGCTTGACGCAAAGAAATCCCTGCAGAGAATGACGTAGTGTCGCTGCAGCATGCCCTTTCGTCAACTTGGGTATGCCGGATGCAGAGATATCCCCAACTGTGATCCTGTCATCATTGTTCGAATGGCCGCCAGCTCGACGACACCATCTGGTGGATTGCTGGTCACCATAGTCTCATCGGGTTAAGAAGCAAATAGCCCAGGACGACAGAGACCGACTCGGTGCCTCTATTTGACCCAGGGCCTTACCTTAATTGGTTGCTGGGTGGGAAGGGTGACCTTATTAGTGTTGGTCCGAAGTCAACGTGTTGGCTTCAGTCAGCGTTACCCAATGTAAGCTAGCATGAGCGACAGCTGTTCGAAGCAAGGAGAGGAAGTGAGAAGTTAATGTCCCGGAGGCACATACTGTCACAAACCCTGTCCCGTGGGGAGCACTATTGAGGATCCTTATAGGCACCTCCCAATGTAGATGTCATGCCGAACCTGATATAGATGAGGGGAAGCATTGTGATTACCTTACAACAGTTCGCGAAAGGTGTTAGTACGGATGGAATGGTGGTCACTGTGGATAGGATCGATGCTGTGTGTCTGATGGAGTTGGAGGAGAAGATTCTTGTGGAGTTGTTGAGAGAGAAGAGGATTCTATGTCCTGTGGGATGGACATTCCAGTGTGAAAAACTGACTAGCTGGTCCCCCCCACTATAGAAATCTTCGTTCCGTTATGAGTTCTGAAACTGGGCAGCCCAGTAAGCCAGCACCATTGTGGGTGAGGCTATGCCGCCGAGGTAGTTACCAGGAAGAGGTGCAATCGATATGTCTAATACAAGTAACTCTGGGCATTTTTTGTATATGATGGATAATGAAGGTTCAAGTGTTCCTGAAGAATGCAGTGATGGGTGAGAAACGCGGGTAACATTGAAGTCCGTTTATTAAGGGATAGAAGAAATACAAGTGGTGACTTGCATTGACTGCCATGCCACAGCTCACAGTCAGACTAAGGACTGC
The DNA here is from genome assembly GCF_018991925.1 of Homarus americanus. Taxonomy (NCBI): domain Eukaryota; kingdom Metazoa; phylum Arthropoda; class Malacostraca; order Decapoda; family Nephropidae; genus Homarus; species Homarus americanus. Next base: position 12,488 of record NW_024752193.1, read on the forward strand.
CTTGCCATATAGCAGCCTCTGAGGGCAATGTTGCCACATAACACGTGCAGTGTTGCCACATAATTATATGCATAGGTGCTACCGGCACAGTAAGCTTATATACAAAGGTTGCTATTCGGCACAGTAGCTAAGATTCTGTACCATCTCCCTCCCCCTCCACATCATAGTCTTTGTCTTGGGCGGACTATAGTCTAAGTCGCTCTGAGCATCGAGGAGCACTGTGGGACGGATCCTCGTGAGGTGTAAGGGGACTGGAATCCTCGGTCAGGGCCAACGGCAGGAGTGGGACTGGCGGAAGCGGCGGTTCCTCACCAGACACGACCTTTCGGCATCCTGATCTTATGAATCCCAGCGACTGGCCGACGCCCATCACTATGCCCACCTTGTCCCCGCGTATCGTCGTCGGGTCCTGGATGCGGACAAAGGGCACCAATCTCCAGTGGCTGAAGAGGGCGGGCGGTTGTCGCCGCAAAACATGGCGTCCTGGGCACGTGAAGCGGCGCGGCGGTCGCAGCTCTCGGCTCTGGTCTGCCACTCCTTCGCAAAGGCCTTGGCGTGTGCAGGAACGCAAGAGCGGAGAGGGTGACCATACAGGATCTGGGCAGGGAAGCGCCCTGTGTGGGTGGGAGTATTACGTAACTCCAGGAGTCCTTTGTCAAACGCCTCACAGTCTATTTTGCCTGAAGGGGCCACCTTGAGGATGAGGTGCTTGACTGTCTTGACCGCAGCCTCAGCATGGCCGTTTGACTGTGGGTAGTGGGGTGTTGACACTATGTGGCGGACTCCCCAACGCTCCAGGAATCCTGTGGAGTGCCGGCTGGTGAACTGTGGCCCACCGTCCGTCCGCAGACGTACGGGGACGCCCAGGTCACGAAAGAGGTGCCGGAAGTGGCGAATGGTGGCCGCGGACGTCGTGTCCGAGCCACAGATTACCACCACAGGCCAGCCAGAGAGTCGGTCAGCGACAACTAGGAAATGTTTCCCAGCTGTGCTGAAGAAATCAGCCGACACGGACTCGAAGGGCCTGGTGGGTTCGTTGTCGCACAAGAGGGGCTCTTGCTGTTGACTGGGCTGCATGATCTGGCACGGCTCACAGGCACGGACCGTATTGACGATATCCGCGTCAATGCCGGGCCAGTACACAGCCTGCCTTGCGCGGCGCTTGGTGGCCTCTGCTCCATGATGGCTGTCGTGTAAGCGGGTCAGAACGCGACGACGGAGAGCTGCAGGGACGACCACACGGACACCGTACAGGACGAGGTCCCCATCTGCGTAGAGGTCCTCACGTATCTTCCAATACGGGCGTAGGGCGTTGTGGAGGTCAAAACGGTCGTGAGGGAACCCAGTCCTCACACTCTCCAAGAGCTGAGTGTAGGAGGGGTCGTCGCGTGCCGCGGTCCGTAGTTCCTCAAGGGCCAGATCGCTGTCGGGTGGCGACACTGAGGCCTGGGTGCTGGCGAGGGACTGTACGGCCTGCAAGGTGACGATGTTGCTGACGGAGAAACCGGCCTCGGTGCTGAGCATCTCGTCTTCAGGTGTGGGGCGGCTGACTGGGGAGCGGGAGAGGGCATCCGGGATGCACAACTCCTTACCTGCGCGCCAAGCCGCAGTGAAGACGAAGGCCAAAATCTTCTCCTTCAGGCGCTGGAGGCGGGGATTCTCGATGGCGTCCAGCGAATAGTGGTTAAGAATGGGGACCAAGGGCCTGTGGTCTGTGATGAGGTCAAAGTGCTGTAGGCCAATCAAGTAGAACTTGCACTTCGATAAGGCCCATACCGCTGCCAGCAGCTCCAGCTCGATGGTAGCGTAGCGAGACTCAGCATCGGTGAGGAAGCGAGAGCCACACTGTACGAGCCAGTACTTTCCTCCACCTTGATCCTGGAGAAGGGCGTAACCAACCCCGTACAGGCGCGAGGCGTCTGTCTGGAGGACGGTGGGGAGTGCTGGGTCGAAAGTAGCGAGGATAGGTGGACTTGACAGGGCCTCCTTCACCTTATGAAAGGCGAGGTCGTGGTCCACGTGAATGTCCTCTTAGGGCTCATCAGGGGGCGGAGAGGCCCGGCAGCGGCGGAGACGTCAGGGGAAAATTCTGCCAGCTGGTTCACCAGGCCCATGAAAGACCTGAGATCCGTAAGGTTGGCAGGTTTCGCAAAGTCCGCTATGGCGCGAACTTTCTCCGGGTCCGCAGCAATGCCATCCCTTGAGAGTCGGTAGCCGCAGAAAGACACTGCAGGTGCGGCCAAGACGAACTTCTCGGCATTCAGAGTGATGCCGTGCGTCCTACACCTGGTCAGTACCTCGTCGATGCGGCGAAGATGCGTCAGGTAGTCCTCATCGTAGAGGAGGACGTCATCCACTACCTTCACGCAGTTGGTCACGCCTTGAAGTGCCATGTCACCATGGAGACAGAAGGCGTCCCCCGTAGCAGCGAATCCCATAGGGCCACGGCAGTAGCGGAAGCGTCCGTAAGGCGTGATGAAAGTGGTCAGTGGCTGATCCTCCTTCTTCAGTGGGATCTGCCAGTAACCACAGAGGGCGTCCATCGTCGAGAAGTGCCGTACCTCCGGATCCACACTCGGTATAGCTGCAAAAGGTGTGGGTGAAGGGTGGGCGGGACGGGACACCTGGCTGTTAAGCTTAGACAAGTCGGTAGTAATCCGCACTCCACCGTTAGTCTTAGCCACAGCGACTAGAGGGTGGCACCAAGGGGACGGGTCGTCACCAACGGGTACGATGACACCCTGGGCCACCATGGACTCCAGTTCCTTCTTGACTGAATCCCTGAAAGCGAGAGGGATCAACCGGGGAGTGTGTATGGCAAACGGCTGTGCATCTTCCCGCAGGTGTATCCTCATAGGCGGACCCGCCATAGCCTTCAGTGGCGCGGTCCGTAGGGCCTCCTTCGTCACCAACACATCCGAGTACTCCTTCAGGAAGTAGGCCCTTGCAGCTGAAGGAGACGTCTCGCTGTGAAGAGGAAGCAGCCGTGACTTGGGTGGAGGCAGGGCGGGAGTGGACGCGGGTTCTGGGCTGCTCTGTGCGGCAGCGCCAGGCGCGTCGCTCGTTGATTCACGCACCCTGCTGGCAAAGTACCGAGCAGCTGGGATCTGCTCGGGAAAGTCTCTGGGCACCACGCCTAACTCCTTGCAGTGCTCCCACGACAACAAGGGTGTAGTGAGAGAAGGCTGCACGTCCATCCATCCATGACACGCCCACAGCGTCCGGCATCTGGGAACCGTCCGCATTGTAGTACAGCAGCTGCGGCGGTGGTCCCAGGTCGCGTTTGGTGAGGCCCAGTTTCTGGAGGTGCTTCAACCCAATCACCGTAGTATCAGCGCCGGTGTCCGGTATCACCTCAATGTGACCCGACACATCACCGTGTGTGACGGCGACGCGGATGGTAGGGGAAGGGGTAGCCCTGGGGCGTGTGGTCGATTCCACCCTTCTGATGTGACTCAGCTGCTGCTTGGGGCTGCGTGGGCCATCTGAAGGGGGCTGTGTGCGAACCACCCCGAGGGAAGTGCGCTGCTTTCCTCCTCGTCTCGGGCTTTTGGGCTTGGGTTGGCGGCAGCACTTGTCGTAGTGTCCATAGCGACCACAGGCCTGACACTTGCAGCCTCGTGCAGGGCACCTGTCTGTGTTAGACCAGTGGTCCTTACGGTCACATCCACGACACAGTGCGTCGGCGGCCGGGCATGTCTTGGGGCTGTGCTGCTTTCCACAGCTGCCACAGGAAGCACTAGGCGGAGGCGTGGAAGAACGTGTGGCAGCCTTCGCGTTGTTGGCCGCCTTCTTACCCTTCTTGTACTGAGAGATTGCTCTCACAGCAGGAGGGGCCCGTAAGGCAGAGGTGGCGGACTTGGTGGCCTCGTATGACCGACATTCAATCACTACCACCTGGAGTGTGGAGGAAGCGTCCAGGGGGATGAGTCGCTGCACCAACTCTTCCTGCCTGACACCTGTCAAGATCCCGTGCTTGATCCAGGCTTCCTCACATTCCCGGCTGTGCGCCTTGCAGACGTCGATCTCCTCTGACAAACTCTTCAAACGTACAAAAAAGTCGTCAAAGGATTCATTCTCTGCCTGCTTGCAGCTGGTGAAGGCGCGGCGACGCAAGGCCTCGTTATTCCGACCTTTAACGTGCTCCTGTAAAAGGTCGAGCAAATCTGTCACTGAAGATGTAGAATCGGGAGGCACTTGCAACGTGTGCTCCAAAACTCTCTGGGTCTCCAGCGACAAACACATCCGCAGTTGGATGAGCTGTTTGTTTGGAGGCATGCTGTCAAAGTCCACCATCGTGGAGTAATCTGTCCACCGCCGCCTCCACTCATGAAAAAGCTGAAATGTGATGTCTGGTGAGAGGGCGGGTGGGGGTTGAACAGATGCCTTGGGAGCTGTTGGGGTAGCAAGAGTGCCTGGAGGACGCTGGTGTGGTGGAGGAGGGAGGATATTGGCGCCTTGAAGCGCGCTACCCGCGAGTGAGGGAGGGTGGGTTAGCGCCAGGGTCGCCAATAGTGCCTCAAAACGCGACTTTTCCTCCTCTCTTCGTGTCTCCTCCCTCTGAAGTTCCATCTCTCTGCGTCTCTCGTCCCGGTCGTCCATCCACTTCAGAATTGTGGCGATGTCCGTCACTGGAGGTGGAGGATGAGAGTCTGCGCCCGGTGGAGGGGAAGGTGGTGGGGAGTCGTCTGTCTCATGCCAGCGTTTGTCCATGCCCACACGCCTGTCGCGATCCCACTACTCTTTATACTTGGGGAGTGAATCCTAACCCAAGTTATTAACAAATAAAGGTACAAACAGGGAACACGGCAATAATTATCTCCACCAAATACCTACTCAACTAAATGTACTTGAAAAAGTAAGAACAGTTGAAATAAGTGAATTACAAAATGGAAGATAATTAATTAATTCAATTTATGTTTTAAAGGGAGTAATGATTAGCAAACATGAATTTAAGTGAATAAGTAATTGTATAATAAAATAAGAGTGATGCCGGAAGGGCGAAACTATACTGTAAGGTGTTTGAACAAACAAATATTACTTAACATTACTATATTACACAAGACATACAGGAAAATAACATATCACAAACAGGAATACAGGATCCTTCATTCTTCAGCATGTCACTAATACCTGATACCCCTAGGGCATTGCAGAAGACTTGATAAAGCACTTAGACAAAGGTCAAGGCTAGAGAACGAATAGACACGTCTAACATATGCCACGGATTTTTCGCTACTTGGGAGCGTGGCGTGGGTACGCCGTGGAGGAGCGTCTCATATCACGTGATCTAGACATTTGCTGGATATTTTATATAATTAATTAATATTACTCTTGAGTTGACTTAACAGAGTAAGACAATGATGCATATAAATTACATACATAAATATACAATTAACCTAAGTAGCTAAGAACAATAATAATATAATAAGTACAATTAACAAATTAATAGTAGCTTGTGTGAAATGGAAGCGTGAACAGATGCCTCAAGCTATGCGAGATCTCAAGCGCCACAGGCACGTGACACCTCCCCCCAAAAAGTGAGCTTACAACTAACTGGAAGCGAAAATGGATATACAGCTACACAGAGAAAGTAATAACTAACACAATTGGTTTAAATCAATATGAAGCAAAATAATTCATAATATAAACACAAGGTACTCAATGACAATAAAACAAAAAAATAATTTGCATATAGACATAGTTACTAAATAATCAGACTCGAGAAAGTGCATCAGCCAACACGTTCTCTTTTCCGCGGATATGGGAAATGTTCAAGTTATAGGGCTGAAGTGATAGAGCCCACCTCAAAAGTCTTTGGTTGGTATGTTTCATCTTGTCAACAAAAGTAAGTGGGTTATGATCAGTGAACACTTGAATGGGATAAGCAGTGCTGCCAATATATACCTTGAAGTTTTCTAGTGCCATGATCAGTGATAAGGCCTCCTTTTCAATGGTGGCATAGTTTCTTTGATATTTATTAAATTTTCTAGAAAAATAGCACAGCGGATGAAGCACGTGATCACTCTCACCCTCTTGCAGAAGCACAGCACCGGCGCCAATTTCACTGGCGTCGACATGGAGTGTGAACTGTTTCTGGAGGTCAGGTGCAAGTAGTACAGGAGCATTTGCCAGCAGGGATTTAAGATTCTCAAAAGATTCCTGGCAAGCCGTAGTCCACTTGAAGGTTTTCTTGCCACTCAGCAGGTCAGTCATGGGAGAGGCAACTGAGGAGAAGTTTGGACAAAACCGGCGGTAGTACCCCGCCATACCCAGCAACCTCATCACACTCTTCTTATCGCCTGGCACTGGATACTGTTGAATTGCCTCAATTTTGGCTGCTATAGGCTGGACTTCCCCTTGTCCGACCACATGCCCCAAGAAAGTGACGTGGGCATGGCCGAACTCACTTTTGACGAGGTTCACCGTCAGCTTGCTTGCAGCCAGTACGGAGAAGAGGGCTTGTAGACGACTCATGTGATCTTCCCAGGAACTGCTGAAGACAATAAGGTCGTCTAGGTAACAGCGGACACCTTCCAGACCAGACGTGATGAAATTCATGAGACGTTGAAAGGTTGCAGGGGCGTTCCGCATACCAAACGGAAGGACTGTGAATTGGTACAACCCCTCAGGAGTGACAAAAGCAGAGATTGCCCTGGAGCGTTCAGTCAGTCTTATCTGGTAGTAGCCCTGGTGGAGATGCAACTTGGTCACGTACCTTGCCTGTCCAAGATCGTCGATCACGTCGTCGATGCGTGGCAAGGGATAACCATCGGGTTCAGTGACAGCATTCACCTTGCGATAATCCACACACAGCCGCATTGATCCATTTGGCTTTGGAACTAGAACAACAGGGGATGCCCATGGACTGATGCTGGGTTCGACGAGGCCTAGCTCTTGAAGACGCTGTACCTCGGCTCGCACACACTCCCGCTTGAAGGCATTAAGACGGTAGGGACGCTGTCGGATTGGCTTGGCTCCCCTAGTCTCAACGTCATGCTCCAACACTGAACAAGAGAGTGGGTAATCACCAACTATAATAAGATACTCCTGTAATAGAGACTTTATATTATTGGCTTGGTCACTAGAGAGATGGCACAACTTAGCACTGGGGTCCTCCAAGATAGTAGAGTTTTCAACTTTTACACTAGACCCATTCATTATTTCAGAAAAACACTGATCTTTATCATCCTTACACTCTGGCACAATGATACAATTTGGCAAGGATTGATCAACACAAGCAACTGCTTTTCCCAGGGTTTCGTTACGAACGTGATATGACTTTAAAAGATTGACATGGATAAGGCGTTTTATCTTACGCCGTTCAGGGGTGCTAATCACATAATTCACTGACCCCTGTTTTTCTAGTACTTCATATGGACCACTGTATTTGGATTTAAAAGGGTGATCATGTAAGGGCAGGAAGGCCAACACCTGCTCCCCAACTTGGAATTCTCTAGGTTTTGCCTGATGGGCCTTATCAAAATGCAGTTTCATTTTCACCTGAGCACACCTTAAGTTGGACTGGGCAAGTTCTACAGCCAGACGCAACTTCTCCTTGAATTGGACCACATATGAAGCTAAGGGCGTCGCGCTCTGATCACTCAACTAACACTCTTTTTAACACCTTAAGAGGCCCTCGCGCCTCATGTCCATAGACGAGCTGGAAGGGCGAGAATCCTAGCGACTCTTGTTTACTGTCCCGAACAGCAAACAAAAGCAGGTCAACTCCCTCGTCCCAATCCTTCCCAGTCTCCAGACAGAAGGTGCGCAACATGAGTTTTAGTGTCTGGTGAAATCTCTCTACCACCCCCTGTGACTGAGGGTGATAGGCCGAAGACCTCAACTGCCGGACTCCCAGGGTTTGCATTACCTGATTAAACAACCGGGAAGTAAAATTGGAACCCTGATCTGACTGCACCACTGTAGGAGGCTTTGATAACATTCTTCGCTGTGATGCGGCGCAAGGGAATGGCTTCAGGATAACAGGTTGCACAATCAATAATGGTTAGCAAGAACTGATGACCACGAGGGGTCTTAGGTAAGGGACCGACACAATCTATGACCACCTTACTAAAGGGCTCTTCAATGACTGGGATAGGCTGCAGAGGGAATGGTTTAACACGGGTTCGGTTTCCCCGCTACCTGACAATCATGGCAAGTGCGACAGTAAGAGCTGACGTCTTTCTTCATCCTAGGCCAAAAGAACTGGAATAAATTTTTTGCATAAGTCTTCCTAACTCCTAAATGACCACCCACCCCATCATGAGCGATACTAAGTATGTCCTGCCGCAAAGGTTTGGGAATAACAACTTGATGATGAACTAACCAAGGGTGATTGGCAGGAGAATTGGAGGGACGGAACTTCCGCATTAATACACCAGACCTAGTGTAGTAGCAATTTGATTCTTGCTCAGCTTCTGTCTCAGTGACTGACCTATTGAGAAAACCTACCAGCTCAGGATCCCCTGCTTGTAGCTCAATAAACTTACTTCTAGTGATGGGAGAGGAACCAAAACTAGTGACATCTGGGTTCCTATCTCCATCAGAACTACTCTGGAGGTTATCTGGTGGTGAGGAATCCTCAAAGAATTCACTGAGACCAAGATCAGTATGGTCCGGCTGAACAAGATTATCCTCGGACTTCTCACAGTCCTGGAGGGAAACTTCATCAACTTCACTAGTCTCTTCTACCTCTGTACTGCGGCTCATGCTACGGGTCACAGCACACGCAGGGAACAACCCTGGAAAGTCTACTTCTAACTGCACAGTATTATTCTCGGCAGTGGGACAAGATGAGATCACAACATTAGGGAACATCATGTCGCCAACGAGGTCATTTCCTATCAATAGAGAGACCCCTCCTACAGGTAAGCTATCTACTACTCCTAACGTGACATAACCTGACTTTATGGATGACCGCAGGTACACTTGACAAAGGGGAATACGCGACCCACCGGTCAAACCGTTCACAAGCACCCAGCTACCAGTATAGCATGAATCCAGGAATGGAGCAGCTTCTTTAGTAACAAGAGATAAGGCTGAGCCTGTGTCTCTCAAGAGTTTAACAGAAATGGGTTGACTGAATTGATCCAAAGCTAAAGAACCAGGAGAACAAAATGGTTCAAAGGTTGATATCATAGAAGAGGGGGAAGCATTCAGGGCAACAGTCTGACTGAGGGCAGTGACACAGGGCTCCAATAATTTCTCCGATTGCTCGGCCACCCTGACCAAAAGAGTGGGGGATCCATGGTGAGAGGAATTTCTTTTCTTTAACTTGAGGCAGTCGCTGATGACATGTCCTGGCTTCTTACAGTACCTACAACTAGAGTTTCTCTCACCAGTAGGAGTGGATCCACCTGTCCCATGGACCATGGGCTCACCCGGGGTAGATGATGCAGAACCTGAGGGTCGGGTCGGTATGACAAGAGGCAGGGACCCCGATGTAGATGTTGGTGTGGGCCGCTTGAAGGAAGTGAAGGACTGGGACATGGGAGCATAAGACCTGGAATTTACATTTCTATTAGTTAAGGAATAATGGTCAGCCACTGGACCAGCATCAGCCAGGGTACAGATACCTCTCTGATCCAAGTGTGCTCGAATGTCGCCTGGGATACACTTTCTAACCTCCTCTAGCAGGATTAGTTCAACAAGCTTGTCATGTTCTACATGGGCAGACTCACTTTCAATCCACCTCCGACAAAGAACCTGTTTCTGCCTGAAGAACTCCACAAATGTTTGTTTGTCAGTCTTCCGGCAGTTACGGAACTGTTGCCGGTAGGCTTCAGGAACAAGTTTATACGCGCTCAAAACCGCGGACTTAACAAGGGCATAGTCTCGACATTGATCCTCAGAGAGGGCAGAAAACACATCTAATGCTTTACCAGTGAAAGATCTATAAATAAGTTGAGACCATTGAGAAACAGGCCACTTGTTAAGTCGGGCAATTTTCTCAAAAAGAGAGAAGAATTTGTCTGGTTCTTCCTCATTAAATTTAGGAACACTGTTGAGACATTTGTCTACACTGAATGTTGAAGTATTACTACCTTGAGCCAAACCTCGTTGTTTGAGAGTTTCCAGCTCCACCTCGAGTCTTTTGAGTTCAACTTGTAAGGCCAAATTACTTGGTGTAACAATTTCCTCTGAATTTCCCGACGGTTGGGCTATGATTTCATTGTCAATAAGGTAATTGAGGACAGCCTCTTCTAAACTAGACTTATTCATGGAAGAGCGGCCTTCTACTTCATAATAAGCAGCGAGGGATTGCCACTCTGCCTTAGTAAGCCCCTTCAGTACTTCGGCTGAAGGTGAAGCCAAAAAGCTTTCCAGGTCAAACATGTTGAATTCAAAATCGAGTAGCGAAAAAAAATAACCGTGGCAGCTAAGCTAACTAGCTAGCTAATTAATAATGTCAAAATGCAATAAACTGTGAAACACAGCAAGGGATTAACCAAACACCTGGTACACAAGATAAGGGTTAACTCACCAGTAGCTTAAGCAATAACAGGAGCAATATAAATGAACACTGTGAACACAGCAACTTGCATCCAAAAATACTTAGCGATGAAACAACACCTGGCGAGTAACAACACTTGATATGACGCAACAATGGCGGTTAGCTCCCGGACACAGGCCCCCACTTGTCGCGATCCCACTACCCTTTATACTTGGGGAGTGAATCCTACCCCAAGTTATTAACAAATAAAGGTACAAACAGGGAACACGGCAATAATTATCTCCACCAAATACCTACTCAACTAAATGTACTTGAAAAAGTAAGAACAGTTGAAATAAGTGAATTACAAAATGGAAGATAATTAATTAATTCAATTTATGTTTTAAAGGGAGTAATGATTAGCAAACATGAATTTAAGTGAATAAGTAATTGTATAATAAAATAAGAGTGATGCCGGAAGGGCGAAACTATACTGTAAGGAGTTAGACCAAACAAATATTACTTAACATTACTATATTACACAAGACATACGAAATATATATATACAACAATCAATACAAAATGATTATCCCTACCAAACAGGAGATACCTTACCACCAGGATCCCTTCCTAGGCCTAACTAAGCGTGTCACTAATACCTGATACCCCTAGGGCATTGCAGAAGACTTGATAAAGCACTTAGACAAAGGTCAAGGCTAGAGATAGAATAGACACGTCTAACCTAAGCCACGGATTTTCGCTACTGGGGAGCGTGGCGTGGGTACGCCGTGGAGGAGCATCTCATATCACGTGATCTAGACATTTGCTGGATATTTTATATAATTAATTAATATTACTCTTGAGTTGACTTAACAGAGTAAGACAATGATGCATATAAATTACATACATAAATATACAATTAACCTAAGTAGCTAAGAACAATAATAATATAATAAGTACAATTAACAAATTATTAGTAGCTTGTGTGAAATGGAAGCGTGAACAGATGCAGCGAGTTGCCGAGCGCTCAGGCACGCGACCGCCCATCTTAGTGTGTGCGTGGACTGCACTGTTTAGTATATAAAGTGGCGCCTCAACAGCTCGAACCACATATATATGACATAAACGGCGCAGAAATAACGCATAGAGTCCACTGTTCTGTCCGTGAGTGAGTGCGTGCGTGCGTGTGTGTGTGTGTCTGAGACAGCAGAGCGTGGTGGCTCGCGGAGGCAAGGCCGTCAGTGTCTCCCCGGATGTCACACGAGAAGGGTGTACGCCTGCGTGCTCCATGGGTACCACAAAAAAAGAGGCCAATGCTCAACTCTCAGCTCTAGACACGCTAATACACTGACACTAACACTGCCACCGTCACTAAAAGCACTGTGACGGCCCAACACTGCACATCGCGGTGAAACACAACACAACACACACAACACATGAAGAGTTGACGCGCACATCACATCGCTGGCAGACTGTCCATTGTTCACACACTTGTAAGTCCACAGATCCTAGTCACTGCGCCATGAAGGTTCCAAGTGTTCCCTGAAGAATGCAGTGATGGGTAGGGAAACACCGGGTAACACTGAAGTCCGTTTATTAAAGGATAGGAGAAATACAAGTGGTGACTAGCGTGTGCCATGCACGGCTCACACAGTCAGACTGAGACTGCCTTGCCATATGGCAGCCTCAGGGCAATGTTGCCACATAACATGTGCAGTGTTGCCACGTAATTATATACATAGGTGCTACTCGGCACAGTAGCTTATATACAAGGTTGCTACTCGGCACAGTAGCTTAGATACATAACCTACAGATAACGTAGTCAAGAAATTCCACATCTCCAGAAACGATTTGTTCACTCATAGTAGATGGAAGCTGAAAGTTAGTGAACAGTAAGCAAGTGTCTGTGGGCGACCTTGACATCTGCAAATGTTAACTCTGGATCTGTGCCTGCTGCCAGATGTACCATCATCAATTGTGAGATGGGAGACCAGCTGAGCAACAGAAAATAAGATATACAAAGAGTGTGCGTGTAAGACAAGATCCACCAGAATATCTAATGAAAAAAAATATATGTGAAATTATCTGAGAGAATGAAAACCCAAATTTTTAAGTAAATAAGATAAGAAGTGAAGTAAATCTGTTTTGAGAAGTTCTGGGAAGTGACTTTGAAAAGTAATATATTGAAATGTTAGTAATTTTGAAAATTGATGATGAAGATTCATGAGGAGTTGAAAAATTTATTTTTTATTAAAATCCATTTTCTATATACATTGGTTTGTGCATGATTAGTAATTAAGCCTTTTGTTTTTCATGTGAATGATTTTACTATGAATATTTTTTTTCAGTACCTTGATATCTCATAGATTTTTATTTTTATTTTGAGTTAATACCTAAGTGATTTGAATTTTATTAGAGAATTTACCATCATTCATGATTTTCATTTTAGAGTAATTGCCATATTTCCATGTTATCACAACGATAAATAATACAATGGACACAGTCTACCTAAGTAAACTTAAGTACAAGTTGAACTTACGTGTTGAAGGTCTCAAACCGAGTAGGTTATGTGTTCACCCTATGATGGTAACAGCTAGAGTGTTGAGCCGTTCGTATCAGGCCCTGCCTGGGCTGACACAGGATGCTGCGTCAGGTGTTTTTTTTTTTTTTTTTTTTTTTTTTTGGCAGGGAATTGTACCCGGGCACAGGTCAAACGACCCACAACGGGGCCTGGGGGGCAAATCAAGTCCTTACAATCAAGTCCTTACCTACTGCCACACAACACCATTACTACTTCTTGTCTCTGTAACTTCACTAACTAAATACTCTATATATGGGCAGGCACGCCCACTAAACATGACATGACTTACAACTTAACATAATATTTGTTTAAGGGTTATATCCTACTCATTACTGCTTGCGGTAAAAAGGTTTTTATTTTAATGTACTGTATAGTAATGCAGTGGAAGGGCCCCTCAGAATACCAAACCAGCACAAATAAAATGAATAAAGTATTTACCTTGACCTGGACTGGTGTTGCTGCGATTGGGATTAAAGAGACGGACTGGTAATGATATGACACTTGTATCACAAAGATAGTACCCCCTTACAACATCAATAAATATATTAATTGCACAAGAGACAATTTGATTAATTTCTCAACATGTCTTACATCAATAGGCACTAATGTTAATAGTACAATAATGAAATTAAAAAAAATATTACTGGCACAATAGGAAATACTGTATTTGGATTAAACCATTCACACATCCTACATTGCCATACACCAACATTAATAGCATACTAATTAAATTAAAACGATATTACTTGCACAATAGAACATATATTATTTGCACCAGACGAAATAATCCATATGGATCAATCATAGCATGTCTGGAGAACCCCACAAAATAATATTAATCACTAGAGAATATCAATCCTAAATTTTTCATAATGCACAGAACCCGAAGATTGTAACTAATAACCTGGCCAGTGGCATGCACATACAGGAAAATCCAAAATTATGTGTTAACTGAGAAAATCACTCTTGACTCGTCAGGTAGGCAGCTTATCCGCTTATTCTTATTACTCTACTTCTGGGTTCAGGAGTCATGCGTGATTTTCTCCACCATACCCATAACCATGCTCCACAAAACTTTCCTAGAATACACCATTACCTCCAGTGGAATTACATGCACAGCACCAAACAATTCTCTAAAAGGCACTCCCACGTCCAGAGTGTACGATCAACCATCAGGTCGTTGACCTCACACCAGGACTTGGTTAAGGAAACCACATACACCCAAAGTTGAAGAGATGAAGGTACCTAGTACCCACTAGCACCGTGGGAATCTATGTCTCCCAAAGTTCAACCTTTCATTCCAGGGCAAACTTTTCTCCCAGTTACTTTATAGGAGGGGGAGAGCGACAGAGGTGTCAGGTCCATGTAAAACCAGGTGTCCCTTGCCCCAGCTAGAAGGGGGATCTAGTGTTCCCTCCTTCTATGAACATTTCTTAGCTGTGAAGTGGTGTAGTGTTGGCCTCCATGCAAGTGTTGCACGCATCTAACTGGGAGATCTGGGTGAAACCAGGTCGACCATGTGGCCTATCCTCACTTTGCCAACAGCATTTCCGTCAGCTCGCTCGTCCGCTGTCCGCTGTCCGCTCAAGTGGTATCTCACTACTCCTGAAATTGGAGATTTTATTAACTACTGCTAAATTCTTTTCACGCCCTATTCTAACAATGTCTGCAATCGAACTGGACTTACCTGTGAGCACGGCTGAAAGAGCATACAAGATTTGGAGGTCACGTGGGCATTTTCCTGTCAACGCTCGAGGCTCGTCTGCTTCTCACACAGAATGACCTGTGGCCGTCTCTCGACTCCCGCATGCCTGCCTACCCCTCTCAGAGACTACTTGATTATAAACTCTTAAAATATCCCCTTTTTATCCTTTATTTATTTTTAGGGAAATATTAGCACTATTTTAATAGTTTTTTTACGTTATTTAATTTCGGACACAAGCATCCTCATGGCTTTTCGGTAATTATGTTATTTATTCGTGACCGCATAATGCCATTCAGTTTCGTATTTTAATTATTTCCTACGGTTACATGTAACATATTTTGAGCTGGAAAACTATCCGTGATAACTTTTGTTAATTTTATAGCTGTCTTCCAACTTCGTAAATCGTGTTACATTAATTTGATAAAGTGCATTGCATTTTTGTAGGTCTACGTGACGTGCAGTTGGTTCACGATGCCTTTCCTCGGCTGCTTGGAGCGCCGAGGCTTTGTTTCGTCAGCTCAGTAATTTTCGCTCTAAAATTTCAGAATATCACAATCGACCCCCCTAAAAAAAGACAGCACTGTCCTCATGTGCTGAGAGGAGGAAATATGCATACGACTCCCCGGAATGGGACCTGTTCTATTAAATGCAGCTCACACCCTCAGCACACTGGTGGCAGCATAGCCATCCTCCACCTTCCGGCACCCTGTTGCCTGCTGCTCTGGTTGATGCTAGCATTTCCAACCACTGATATATAAATATATATATATATATATATATATATATATATATATATATATATATATATATATATATATATAT
>NW_024752194.1:0-15598 GCF_018991925.1 Homarus americanus
AGAAGCTTACCTGTATGATGATTTAACCCCTTGAGAAGCCTACATGTATGATGATTTGAGCCCTTGAGAATCCTACCTGTATGATGATTTAACCCCTTGAGAAGCCTACATGTATGATGATTTAACCCCTTGAGATGCTTACCTGTATGATGATTTATCCCCTTGAGAAGCTTACCTGTATGATGATTTAACCCCTTGAGAAGTTTACCTGTATGATGATTTAACCCCTTGAGAAGCCAACCTGTATGATGATTTAACCCCTTGAGAATCTTACCTGTATGATGATTTAACCCCTTGAGTAGCCTACCTGGATGATGATTTAACCCCTTGAGATGCCTAGCTGTATGATGATTTAACCCCTTGAGAAGCTTACCTGTATGATGATTTAACCCCTTGAGAAGCCTACCTGTATGATGATTTAACCCCTTGAGAAGCTTACCTGTTTGATGATTTAACCCCTTGAGAAGCTTACCTTTATGATGATTTAATCCCTTGAGAAGCTTACCTGTATTATGATTTATCCCCTTAAGAAGCTTACCTGTATGATGATTTAACCCCTTGAGAAGCTTACCTGTATGATGATTTAATCCCCTTCAGAAGCCTACCTGTATGATGATTTAATCCCTTGAGAAGCTTACCTGTCTGATGATTTAACCCCTTGAGAAGCCTACCTGTTTGATGAATTAACCCCTTGAGAAGCCTACCTGTATGATGATTTAACCCCTTGAGAATCCTACCTGTATGATGATTTAACCCCTTGAGAAGCTTACCTGTATGATGATTTAACCCCTTGAGAAGCCTACCTGAATGATGATTTAACCCCTTGAGAAGCTTACCTGTATGATGATTTAACCCCTTGAGAAACTTACCTGTATGATGATTTAACCCCTTGAGAAGCCTACCTGTATGATGATTTAACCCTATGAGAAGCTTACCTGTATGATGATTTAACCCCTTGAGAAGCCTACCTGTTTGATGATTTAACCCCTTGAGAAGCTTACCTGTATGATAATTTAAACCCTTGAGAACCTTACGTGTATGATGATTTAACCCTTTGAGAAGCTTGCCTTTATGATGATTTAACCACATGAGAAGCTTAAATGTATGATGATTTATCCCCTTGAGAAGCTTACCTGTATGATGATTTAACCCCTTGAGAAGCTTACCTGTATGATGATTTAACCCCTTGTGAAGCTTACCTGTATGATGATTTAACCCTTGAGAAGCCTACCTGTATGGTGATTTAACCCCTTGAGTGGCTTACCTGTATGATGATTTAACCCCTTGAGAAGCCTACCTGTATGATGATTTAACCCCTCGAGAAGCTTACCTGTATGATGATTTAACCCCTCGAGAAGCTTACCTGTATGATGATTTAACCCTTTGAGAAGCTTACCTGTATGATGATTTAACCCCTTGAGAAGCTTACCTGTATGATGATTTAAGCCCTTGAAAAACCTACCTAGATGATGATTTAACCCCTTGAGAAGCTTACCTGTATGATGATCCAACCCCTTGAGAAGCTTACGTGTATGATGATTTAACCCCTTGAGAAGCCTACCTGTATGATGAATTAACCTCTTGGGAAGCTTACCTGTATGATGATTTAAACCCTTGAGAAGCTTACGTGTATGATGATTTAACCCCTTGAGAAGCTTACCTGTATGATGATTTAACCCCTTGAGAAGCTTACCTGTATGATGATTTATCCCCTTGAGAATCCTACCTGTATGATGATTTAACCTCTTGAGAAGCTTACCTGTATGATGATTTATACCCTTGAGAAGCTTACGTGTATGATGATTTAACCCCTTGAGAAGCATACCTGTATGATGATTTAACCCCTTGAGAAGCTTACCTGTATGATGATTTGTCCCCTTGAGAAGCTTACCAGTATGATGATTTAACCCCCTGAGAAGCTTACCTGTATGATGATTTAATCCCCTTCAGAAGCCTACCTGTATGAAGATTTAATCCCTTGAGAATCTTACCTGTATGATGATTTAACCCCTTGAGAAGCCTACCTGTTTGATGAATTTACCCCTTGAGAAGCCTACCTGTATGATGATTTAACCCCTTGAGAATCCTACCTGTATGATGATTTAACCCCTTCAGAACCTCTACCTGTATGTATGATAGTTAACCCCTTGAGAAGCTTACCTGTATGATGATTTAACCCTTGAGAAGCCTACCTGTTTGATGATTAAACCCCTTGAGAAGTTTACCTGTATGCTGATTTAACCCCATGAGAAGCCTACCTGTATGGTGATTTAACCCCTTGAGACGCTTACCTGTATGATGATTTAACCCCTTCAGAAGCCTAACTGTATGATGATTTAACCCCTTGAGAAGCCTACCTGTATGATAATTTTTCCCCTTGAGAATCCTACCTGTATGATGATTTAAGCCCTTGAGATGCTTACCTGCATGATGATTTAACCCCTTCAGAAGCCTACCTGTATGATGATTTAACCCCTTCAGAAGCCTACCTGTATGATGATTTAACCCCTTTAGAAGCTTACCTGTATGATGATTTAACCCCTTGAGAAGCCTACTTGTATGATGATTTAAGCCCTTGAGAAGCTTACCTGTATGATGATTTAACCCCTTGAGAAGCTTACCTGTATGATGATTTAACCACTTGAGAAGCCTACCTGTATGATGATTTAACCCCTTGAGAAGCTTACCTGTATGATGATTTACCCCCTTGATAAGCTTACCTGTATGATGATTTAACCCCTTGAGAAGCTTACCTGTATGATGCTTTAACCCCTTCAGAAGCCTACCTATAAGATGATTTGACCCCTTGAGAAGCTTACCTGTATGATGATTTAACCCCTTGAGAAGCCTACCTGTATGATGATTTAACCCCTCGAGAAGTTTACCTGTATGCTGATTTAACCCCTTGAGAAGCCTACCTGTATGATGATTTAGTCCCTTGAGAATCCTACGTGTATGATGATTTAACCACCTGAGAAGCTTACCTGTATGATGATTTAACCCCTTTTGAAGCCTACCTGTATGATGATTTAACCCCTTGAGAATCTTACCTGTATGATGATTTAACCCCTTGAGAAGCTTACCTGTATGATGATTTATCTCCTTGAGAAGCTTACCTGTATGATGATTTAAGCCCTTGAGAAGCCTACCTGTAAGATGATTTAACCCCTTGAGACGCTTACCTGTATGATGATTTAACCCCTTGAGAAGCTTACCTGTATGATGATTTAACCTCTTCAGAAGCCTACCTGTATGATGATTTAAACCCTTGAGAAGCCTACCTGTATGATGATTTAACCCCTTGAGAAGCCTTCCTGCATGATGATTTAACCCCTTGAGAAGCTTACCTGTATGATGATTTCAGCCCTTGAGAAGCTTACGTGTATGATGATTTATCCCCTTCAGAAGCCTTCGTGTATGATGATTTAACCACCTGAGAAGCTTACCTGTATGATGATTTAAGCCCTTGAGAAGCCTACCTGTATGATGATTTAACCCCTTAAGTCTTACCTGTATGATGATTTAACATGAAGCCTACACCTTATGATGGTTGCCCTTGAGAAGCTTACCTGTATGATGATTTAACCCTTGAGAAGCTTACCTGTATGATGATTTAACCCCTTAGAAGCCTACCTGTATGATGATTTAACCCCTTGAGAAGCTTACCTGTATGATGATTTAACCCCTTGAGAATCCTACCTGTATGATGATTTAACCCCTTGAGAAGCCTAGCTGTATGATGATTTAACCCCTTGAGAAGCTTACCTGTATGATGATTTAACCCCTTGAGAAGCCTACCTATATGATGATTTAAGCCCTTGAGATGCCTACCTGCATGATGATTTAATCCCTTGAGAAGCTTACCTGTATGATGATTTAACCCCTTGAGTAGCCTACCTGCATGATGATTTAACCCCTTGAGAAGCTTACCTGTATGATGATTTAACCCCTTCAGAAGCCTAACTGTATGATGATTTAACCCCTTGAGAAGCTTACTTGTATGATGATTTAACCCCTTGAGAAGCCTACCTGTATGATGATTTAATCCCTTGAGAAACCTACCTGTATGATGATTTAACCCCTTGAGAAGTCTACCTGTATGATGATTTAACCCCTTGAGAAGCTTATGTGTATGATGATTTAACCCCTTGAGAAGCCTACCTGTATGATGATTTAACCCTTGAAAGCATACGTGTGTGATGGTTTAACCCTGAAATATTACATGTATGATGGTTAACCCCTTGAAAGCCTACCTGTATGATGATTTAACCCCTTGAAAGCCTACATGTGATGAATTTTTTCCTTGAAGCCTACCTGTATGATGATTTAAGCCCTTGAGAAGCCTACCTGCATGATGGTTAACCCATTGAAGCCTACGTGCAATGGTTAACCCTGGCTTACCTGTATAATGATTTAACCCCTTGAGAAGCCTACACCAGCAGCAGTGATTTAACCCCTTGAAGCTTACCTGTATGATGATTTAACCCCTTGAGAAGCCTACCTGTATGATGATTTAACCCCTTGAGAAGCCTACCTGTATGATGATTTAACCCCTTGAGAAGCTTACCTGTATGATGATTTAACCCCTTGAGAAGCCTACCTGTATGATGATTTGAGCCCTTGAGATGCCTACCTGCATGATGATTTAACCCCTTCAGAAGCTTACCTGTATGATGATCAAACCCCTTGAGAAGCTTACCTGTATGATGATTTAACCCCTTGAGAATCCTACCTGTATGATGATTTAACCCCTTGAGAAGCTTACCTGTATGATGATTTATCCCCTTGAGAAGCCTACCTGTATGATGATTTAAACCCTTGAGAAGCCTACCTGTATGATGATTTAACCCCTTGAGAAGCTTACCTGTATGATGATTTAACCCCTTCAGAAGCCTAACTGTATGATGATTTAACCCCTTGAGAAGCTTACTTGTATGATGATTTAACCCCTTGAGAAGCCTAACTGTATGATGATTTAACCTCTTGAGAAGCCTAACTGTATGATGATTTAACCCCTTGAGAAGCCTACCTGTATGATGATTTAACCCCTTGAGAAGCTTACGTGTATGATGATTTAACCCCTTGAGAAGCCTACCTGTATGATAATTTAACCCCTTGAGAAGCATACGTGTATGATGATTTAACCCCCTGAAATCTTACATGTATGATGATTTAACCCCTTGAGAAGCCTACATGTATTATAATTTTTCCCCTTGAGAAGCCTACCTGTATGATGATTTAAGCCCTTGAAAAACCTAACTGCATGATGATTTAACCCCTTGAGAAGCCTACGTGTATGATGATTTAACCCCTTGAGAAGCCTACCTGTATGATGATTTAACCCCTTGAGAAGCATACGTGTATGATGATTTAACCCCCTGAAATCTTACCTGTATGATGATTTAACCCCTTGAGAAGCCTACATGTATTATAATTTTTCCCCTTGAGAAGCCTACCTGTATGATGATTTAAGCCCTTGAGAAACCTAACTGCATGATGATTTAACCCCTTGAGAAGCCTACGTGTATGATGATTTAACCCGCTGAAAAGCTTACCTGTATGATGATTTAACACCTTGAGAAGCCTACCTGTATGATGATTAAACCCCTTGAGAAACCTACCTGTATGATGATTTAACCCCTTGAGAAGCTTACCTGTATGATGATTTAACCCCTTGGGAAGCCTGCATGTATTTAACCCATTGAGAAGCCTACCTGTATGATGATTTAACCCCTTGAGAAGCTTACCTGTATGATGATTTAACCCCTTGAGAAGCTTACCTGTATGATGATTTAACCCCTTGAGAAGCCTACCTGTATGATGAATTTAACCCCTTGAGAAGCCTACCTGTATGATGATTTAAACCCTTGAGAAGCCTACCTGTATGATGATTTAACCCCTTGAGAAGCCTACCTGTATGATGATTTAACCCCTTGAGAAGCATACCTGTATGATGATTTAACCCTTGAGAAGCTTACCTGTATGATGATTTAACCCCTGAGAAGCTTACCTGTATGATGATTTAACCCCTTGAGAAACCTTACCTGTATGATGATTTAACCCCTTGAGAAGCTTACCTGTATGATGATTTAACCCCTTGAGAAGCCTACCTGTATGATGATTTAACCCCTTGAGAAGCTTACCTGTATGATGATTTATCCCCTTGAGAAGCTTACCTGTATGATGATTTAAGCCCTTGAGAAGCCTACCTGTAAGATGATTTAACCCCTTGAGACGCTTACCTGTATGATGATTTAACCCCTTGAGAAGCTTACCTGTATGATGATTTAACCTCTTGAGAAGCCTACCTGTATGATGATTTAAACCCTTGAGAAGCCTACCTGTATGATGATTTAACCCCTTGAGAAGCCTTCCTGCATGATGATTTAACCCGTTGAGAAGCTTACCTGTATGATGATTTCAGCCCTTGAGAAGCTTACGTGTATGATGATTTATCCCCTTCAGAAGCCTTCGTGTATGATGATTTAACCACCTGAGAAGCTTACCTGTATGATGATTTAAGCCCTTGAGAAGCCTACCTGTATGATGATTTAACCCCTTGAGAATCTTACCTGTATGATGATTTAACCCCTTGAGAAGCCTACCTGTATGATGATTTAACCCCTTGAGAAGCTTACCTGTATGATGATTTAACCCCTTGAGAAGCTTACCTGTATGATGATTTAACCCCTTCAGAAGCCTACCTGTATGATGATTTAACCCCTTGAGAAGCTTACCTGTATGATGATTTAACCCCTTGAGAAACCTACCTGTATGATGATTTAACCCCTTGAGAAGCCTAGCTGTATGATGATTTAACCCCTTGAGAAGCTTACCTGTATGATGATTTAACCCCTTGAGAAGCCTACCTATATGATGATTTAAGCCCTTGAGATGCCTACCTGCATGATGATTTAATCCCTTGAGAAGCTTACCTGTATGATGATTTAACCCCTTGAGTAGCCTACCTGCATGATGATTTAACCCCTTGAGAAGCTTACCTGTATGATGATTTAACCCCTTCAGAAGCCTAACTATGATGATTAACCCCTTGAGAAGCTTACTTGTATGATGATTTAACCCCTTCAAATGCCTACCTGTATGATGAATTAATCCCTTGAGAAGCTTACCTGTATGATGATTTAACCCCATTAGAAGCCTACCTGTTTGATGAATTAACCCCTTGAGAAGCCTACCTGTATGATGAGTTAACTCCTTGAGAAGCCTACCTGTATGATGATTTAACCCCTTGAGAAGCATACGTGTATGATGATTTAACCCCCTGAAATCTTACATGTATGATGATTTAACCCCTTGAGAAGCCTACCTGTATGATGATTTAACCCCTTGAGAAGCCTACATGTATGATAATTTTTCCACTTGAGAAGCCTACCTGTATGATGATTTAAGCCCTTGAGAAGCCTACCTGCATGATGATTTAACCCATTGAGAAGCCTACGTGTATGATGATTTAACCCCCTGAAAAGCTTACCTGTATAATGATTTAACCCCTTGAGAAGCCTACCTGTATGATGATTTAACCCCTTGAGAAGCTTACCTGTATGATGATTTAACCCCTTGAGAAGCCTACCTGTATGATGATTTAACCCCTTGAGAAGCCTACCTGTATGATGATTTAACCCCTTGAGAAGCTTACCTGTATGATGATTTAACCCCTTGAGAAGCCTACCTGTATGATGATTTGAGCCCTTGAGATGCCTACCTGCATGATGATTTAACCCCTTCAGAAGCTTACCTGTATGATGATCAAACCCCTTGAGAAGCTTACCTGTATGATGATTTAACCCCTTGAGAATCCTACCTGTATGATGATTTAACCCCTTGAGAAGCTTACCTGTATGATGATTTATCCCCTTGAGAAGCCTACCTGTATGATGATTTAAACCCTTGAGAAGCCTACCTGTATGATGATTTAACCCCTTGAGAAGCTTACCTGTATGATGATTTAACCCCTTCAGAAGCCTAACTGTATGATGATTTAACCCCTTGAGAAGCTTACTTGTATGATGATTTAACCCCTTGAGAAACCTACCTGTATGATGATTTAACCCCTTGAGAAGCCTACCTGTATGATGATTTAACCCCTTGAAAAGCTTACGTGAATGATGATTTAACCCCTTGAGAAGCCTACCTGTATGATGATTTAACCCCTTGAGAAGCATACGTGTATGATGATTTAACCCCCTGAAATCTTACATGTATGATGATTTAACCCCTTGAGAAGCCTACATGTATTATAATTTTTCCCCTTGAGAAGCCTACCTGTATGATGATTTAAGCCCTTGAGAAACCTAACTGCATGATGATTTAACCCCTTGAGAAGCCTACGTGTATGATGATTTAACCCCTTGAGAAGCCTACCTGTATGATGATTTAACCCCTTGAGAAGCATACGTGTATGATGATTTAACCCCCTGAAATCTTACTTGTATGATGATTTAACCCCTTGAGAAGCCTACATGTATTATAATTTTTCCCCTTGAGAAGCCTACCTGTATGATGATTTAAGCCCTTGAGAAACCTAACTGCATGATGATTTAACCCCTTGAGAAGCCTACGTGTATGATGATTTAACCCGCTGAAAAGCTTACCTGTATGATGATTTAACACCTTGAGAAGCCTACCTGTATGATGATTAAACCCCTTGAGAAACCTACCTGTATGATGATTTAACCCCTTGAGAAGCTTACCTGTATGATAACCCCTTGGGAAGCCTACATGTATGATGATTTAACCCCTTGAGAAGCCTACCTGTATGATGATTTAACCCTTGAGAAGCTTACCTGTATGATGATTTAACCCCTTGAGAAGCCTACCTGTATGATGATTTAACCCCTAGAGAAGCTTCCATGTATGATGATTTAACCCCTTGAGAAACTTACCTGTATGATGATTTAACCTCTTGAGAAGCTTACTTGTATGATGATTTAACCCCTTGAGAAGCTTACCTGTATGATGATTTAACCCCTTGAGAAGCCTACCTGTATGATGATTTAACTCCTTGAGAAGCTTACCTGTATGATGATTTAACCCCTTGAGAAGCCTACCTGTATGATGATTTAACCCCTTGAGAAGCCTACCTGTATGATGATTTAACCCCTTGAGAAGCTTACCTGTATGATGATTTAACCCTTTGAGAAGCCTACCTGTATGATGATTTAACCCCTTGAGAAGCTGACCTGTATGATGAGTTAAACCCTTGAGAAACTTACGTGTATGATGATTTAACCCCTTGAGAAGCTTACCTGTATGATGATTTAACCCCCTGAAATCTTACATGTATGATGATTTAACCCCTTGAGAAGCCTACCTGTATGATGATTTAACCCCTTGAGAAGCCTACATGTATTATATTTTTTCCCCTTGAGAAGCCTACCTGTATGATGATTTAAGCCCTTGAGAAGCCTAACTGCATGATGATTTAACCCCTTGAGAAGCCTATGTGTATGATGATTTAACCCGCTGAAAAGCTTACCTGTATGATGATTTAACACCTAGAGAAGCCTACCTGTATGATGATTTAACCCCTTGAGAAGCATACGTGTATGATGATTTAACCCCCTGAAATCTTACATGTATGATGATTTAACCCCTTGAGAAGCCTACATGTATTATAATTTTTCCCCTTGAGAAGCCTACGTGTATGATGATTTAACCCGCTGAAAAGCTTACGTGTATGATGATTTAAGCCCTTGAGAAGCCTACCTGCATGATGATTTAACCCCTTGAGAAGCTTACGTGTTTGATGATTTAACCCCTTGAGAAGCCTACCTGTATGATAATTTAACCCCTTGAGAAGCATACGTGTATGATGATTTAACCCCCTGAAATCTTACATGTATGATGATTTAACCCCTTGAGAAGCCTACCTGTATGATGATTTAACCCCTTGAGAAGCCTACATGTATTATAATTTTTCCCCTTGAGAAGCCTACGTGTATGATGATTTAACCCGCTGAAAAGCTTACCTGTATGATGATTTAAGCCCTTGAGAAGCCTACCTGCATGATGATTTAACCCCTTGAGAAGCCTACGTGTATGATGATTTAACCCGCTGAAAAGCTTACCTGTATGATGATTTAACACCTTGAGAAGCCTACCTGTATGATGATTAAACCCCTTGAGAAACCTACCTGTATGATGATTTAACCCCTTGAGAAGCTTACCTGTATGATGATTTAACCCCTTGGGAAGCCTGCATGTATGATGATTTAACCCCTTGAGAAGCCTACCTGTATGATGATTTAATTCCTTGAGAAGCTTACCTGTATGATGATTTAACCCCTTGAGAAGCCTACCTGTATGATGATTTAACCCCTTCAGAAGCCTACCTGTATGATAATTTAACCCCTTGAGAAGCTTACCTGTATGATGATTTAACCCGTTGAGAAGCCTACCTGTATGATGATTTAACCCCTTGAGAAGCATACCTGTATGATGATTTAACCCCTTGAGAAGCTTACCTGTAAGATGATTTAACCCCTTAAAAAGCCTACCTGTATGATGATTTAAGCCCTTGAGATGCCTACCTGCATGATGATTTAACCCCTTGAGAAGCCTACCTGTATGATGATTTAACCCCTTGAGAAGCCTACCTGTATGATGATTTAACCCCTTGAGACGCTTACCTGTATGATGATTTAACCCCCTGAGAAGCTTACCTGCATGATGATTTAACCCCTTGAGAAGCCTACCTGTATGATGATTTAACCCCTTGAGTAGCCTACCTGTATGATGATTTAACCCCTTGAGAAGCTTACCTGTATGATGATTTAACCCCTTGAGAAGCTTACCTGTATGATGATTTAACCCCTTGAGAAGCCTACCTGTATGATGATTTAACCCCTTCAGAAGCCTACCTGTATGATAATTTAGCCCCTTGAGAAGCTTACCTGTATGATGATTTAACCCCTTGAGAAGCTTACCTGTAAGATGATTTAACCCCTTAAGAAGCCTACCTCTATGATGATTTAAGCCCTTGAGATGCCTACCTGCATGATGATTTAACCCCTTGAGAAGCCTACCTGTATGATGATTTAACCCCTTGAGAAGCTTATCTGTATGATGATTTAACCCCTTGAGAAGCCTACCTGTATGATGATTAACCCCTTGAGAAGCTTACCTGTATGATGATTTAACCCCTTGAGAAGCCTACCTGTATGATGATTAGAACCCCTTGAGAAGCTTTTTTTTTTTTCTACCTGTATGATGATTTAACCCCTGGAGAAGCTTTACCTGTATGATATTTAACTCTTGAGAAGCCTACGTGTATGATGATTTAACCCGCTGAAAAGCTTACCTGTATGATGATTTAACACCTTGAGAAGCTTACCTGTATGATGATTTAACCCCTTGAGAAGCCTACCTGTATGATGATTTGAGCCCTTGAGATGCCTACCTGCATGATGATTTAACCCCTTGAGAAGCTTACCTGTATGATGATTTAACCCCTTGAGAAGTCTACCTGTAAGATGATTTAACCCCTTGAGAAGCTTACCTGTATGATGATTTAAGCCCTTGAAAAACCTACCTGGATGATGATTTAACCCCTTCAGAAGCTTACCTGTATGATGATCTAACCCCTTGAGAAGCTTACCTGTATGATGATTTAACCCCTTGAGAATCCTACCTGTATGATGATTTAACCCCCTTGAGAAGCTTACCTGTATGATGATTTATCCCCTTGAGAAGCCTACCTGTATGGTGATTTAAACCCTTGAGAAGCCTACCTGTATGATGATTTAACCCCTTGAGAAGCTTACCTGTATGATGATTTAAGCCCTTGAGAAGCTTACCTGTATGATGCTTTAACCCCTTCAGAAGCCTACCTGTATGATGATTTGACCCCTTGAGAAGCTTACCTGTATCATGATTTAACCCCTTGAGAAGCCTACGTGTATGATGATTTAACCCCTTGAGAAGCCTACCTGTATGATGATTTAACCCCTTGAGAAGCCTACCTGTATGATGATTTAACCCCTCGAGAAGTTTACCTGTATGCTGATTTAACCCCTTGAGAAGCCTACCTGTATGATGATTTATCCCCTTGAGAAGCCTCCGTGCATGATGATTTAACCACCTGAGAAGCTTACCTGTATGATGATTTAACCCCTTGAGAAGCCTACCTGTATGATGATTTAACCCCTTGAGAATCTTACTGGTATGATAATTTAACCCCTTGAGAAGCTTACCTGTATGATGATTTATCCCCTTGAGAAGCTTACCTGTATGATGATTTAAGCCCTTGAGAAGCCTACCTGTAAGATGATTTAACCCCTTGAGACGCTTACCTGTATGATGATTTAACCCCTTCAGAAGCTTACCTGTATGATGATTTAACCTCTTGAGAAGCCTACCTGTATGATGATTTAAACCCTTGAGAAGCCTACCTGTATGATGATTTAACCCCGTGAGAAGCCTTCATGCATGAAGATTTAACCCCTTGAGAAGCTTACCTGTATGATGATTTCAGCCCTTGAGAAGCTTACGTGTATGATGATTTATCCCCTTCAGAATCCTTCGTGTATGATGATTTAACCACCTGAGAAGCTTACCTGTATGATGATTTAACCCCTTGAGAAGCCTACCTGTATGATGATTTAACCCCTTGAGAATCTTACCTGTATGATGATTTAACCCCTTGAGAAGCCTACCTGTATGATGATTTAACCCCTTGAGAAGCTTACCTGTATGATGATTTAACCCCTTGAGAAGCCTACCCTGTATGATGATGATTTAACCCCTTGAGAAGCCTACCTGTATGATAATTAAACTCCTTGAGAAGCTTACCTGTATGATGATCTAACCCCTTGAGAAGCTTTCTCCTGTATGATGATTTAACCCTTGAGAATCCTACCTGTATGATGATTTGAACTCCCTGAGAAGCTTGGCCTGTATGATGATTTAACCCCTTGAGAAGCTTACCCGTATGATGATTTAACCCCTTGAGAAGCTTACCTGTATGATGATTTAACCCCTTGAAAAGCTTACCTGTATGATGATTTAACCCCTTGAGATGCTTACCTGTATGATGATTTAACGCTTTGAGAAGCTTACGGGTATGATGATTTAACCCCTTGAGAAGCTTACCTCTATGATGATTTAGCCCCTTGAGAAGCTTACCTGAATGATGATTTAACCCCTTGAGAAGCCTACCTGTATGATGATTTAACCCTTGGAGTAGTTTTACTCTGTATGATGATTTAACCCCTGAGATGCTCACTGTATGATGATTTAACCCTTGAGAAGCTTTTACCTGTATGATGATTTAAACCTGAGAAGCTTTTCATGTATGATGATTTAACCCTTGGAGAAGCTACCTGCATGATGATTTAACCCCTTGGAGAAGCTTACCTGTATGATGATTTAACCCCTTGAGAAGCTTACCTGTATGATGATTTAACACCTTGAGAAGCTTACCTGTATGATGATTTAACCCCTTGAGAAGCCTACCTGTATGATGATTTAACCCCTGGAGAAGCTTACCTGTATGATGATTTAAGCCCTTGAGAAGCTTACCTGTATGATGATTTAAACCCCTTGAGAAGCCTACCTGTACGATGATTTAACCCCTTGAGAAGTCTACCTGTATGATGATATAACCCCTTGAGAAGCTTACCTGTATGATGATTTAACCTCTTGAAAAGCTTACCTGTATGATGATTTAACCTCTTGAGAAGCTTACCTGTATGATGATTTAAACTCTTGAGAAGCTTACGTGTATGATGATTTAACCCCATGAGAAGCTTACCTGTATGATGATTTAACCCCTTGAGAAGCTTACCTGTATGATGATTTATTCCCTTGAGAAGCTTACCTTTATGTTGATTTAACCCCTTGAGAAGCTTACCTGCATGATGATTTAACCCCTTGAGAAGCTTACCTGTATGATGATTTTACCACTTGAGAAGCCTACCTGTATGATGATTTAACCCCTTGAGAAGCCTACATGTATGATGATTTAACCCCTTGAGAAGCCTACCTGTATGATGATTTAACCCCTTGTGAAGCCTACGTGTATGATGATTTAACCCCTTGAGAAGGCTTCGTGTATGATGATTTAACCCCCTGAGAATCTTACCTGTATGATGATTTAACCCCTTGAGAAGCCTACCTGTATTATGATTTAACCCCTTGAGAGGCCTACCTGTATGATAATTTAACCCCTTGAGAAGCCTTCCTGTATGATGATTTAAGCCCTTGAGAAGCCTACCTGCATGATGATTTAACCCCTTGAGAAGCTTACCTGTATGATGATTTAACCCCTTGAGAAGCCTACCTGTATGATGATTTAACCCCTTGAGAAGCTTACCTGTATGATGATTTAAGCACTTGAAAAACCTACCTGGATGATGATTTAACCCCTTCAGAAGCTTACCTGTATGATGATCCAACCCCTTGAGATGCTTACCTGTATGATGATTTAACCCCATGAGAATCCTACCTGTATGATGATTTAACCCCTTGAGAAGCTTACCTATATGATGATTTAACCCCTTGAGAAGCTTACCTGTATGATGATTTAACCCCTTGAGTAGCCTACCTGCATGATGATTTAACCCCTTGAGAAGCTTACCTGTATGATGATGTAACCCCTTCAGAAGCCTAACTGTATGATGATTTAACCCCTTGAGAAGCTTACTTGTATGATGATTTACCCCTTGAGAAGCCTACCTGTATGATGATTTAATCCCTTGAGAAACCTACCTGTATGATGATTTAACCCCTTGAGAAGTCTACCTGTATGATGATTTAACCCATTGAGAAGCTTACGTGTATGATTATTTAACCCCTTGAGAAGCCTACCTGTATGATGATTTAACCTCTTGAGTAGCTTACCTGTATGATGATTTAAACCCTTGAGAAGCTTACGTGTATGATGATTTAACCCCTTGAGAAGCTTACCTGTATGATGATTTAACCCCTTGAGAAGCTTACCTGTATGATGATTTATCCCCTTGAGAAGCTTACCTGGATGATGATTTAACCCCTTGAGAAGCTTACCTGTATGATGATTTAATCCCCTTCAGAAGCCTACCTGTATAATGATTTAATCCCTTGAGTAGCTTACCTGTATGATGAATTAACCCCTTGAGAAGCTTACCTGTATGATGATTTAACCCCTTGAGAATCCTACCTGTTTGATGATTTAACCCCATGAGAAGCTTACCTGTATGATGATTTAACCCCTTGAGAAGCTTACCTGTATGATGATTTAAACCCTTGAGAACCTTACGTGTATGATGATTTAACCCCTTGAGAAGCTTACCTTTATGATGATTTAACCCCATGAGAAGCTTACCTGTATGATGAATTAACCCCTTGAGAAGCTTACCTGTATGATGATTTAACCCCTTGAGAATCCTACCTGTTTGATGATTTAACCCCATGAGAAGCTTACCTGATTGATGATTTAACCCCTTGAGAAACTTATCTGTATGATAATTTAAACCCTTGAGAACCTTACGTGTATGATGATTTAACCCCTTGAGAAGCTTACCTTTATGATGATTTAACCCCATGAGAAGCTTACCTGTATGATGATTTATACCCTTGAGAAGCTTACCTGTATGATGAT
>NW_024752195.1:0-17500 GCF_018991925.1 Homarus americanus
TAGAATAATAATAATAATAATACGAATATTAATAATAATAATAATAATAATAATAATAATAATAATAATAATAATAATAATATAATAATAATAATAATAATAATAATAATAATAATTCACAGTAAATAAAATTTATAATAAGAAATACAAAATTGAAAAAGAAAACTAATAAAATTAATAATGATAATAATAATAATAACACTAATAATAATTTTAATAAAGAAATACAAAAATTAAAAAGATCAAAAGTGAGAAACAATATATGTATTTTAAAGGTCAATATTAAGAGAAACAATTCAGACCTGCAATTGTGTAAATAGACAGAAAGTCAGATCAACAACCTGAACTTGGCAAACTTCGTATGCCATATGGCACAGGGTTCACCATTAGACAAAACATAAGTACTCCCAATATCTTCCTGGGCGGCAGCACCTTAGGAGTCAATAATGCAGAATATATAGAATAGGAAGGTCAAAGGTTAATGAAATATAGAATAGAACGTCAGAGGTCAATAATAATATAAATGGAAGGTCGAAGTCAATAATAATAATAAAATGGAAGGTCACAGGGCAGCAATAATTGAATAAGAAGGTCATGGGTCAATAATAATATAATAGGAAGGTCAGAGGTCAATAATATGGAAGAAGGTCATAAGTCTATAATAATATAATTGGAAGGTTAGATGCAATAATAATAATATGATAGGCAGGTCAGAGGTCAATAATAATATAATAGGAGAGTCGAAGTCATAATAATATGGACTAGAAAGGTCAATACAATAGACTCCAACAAGATTCCACACACCATCAACACGTCATAGTTAACCAGTGCAAAACTTTCAATTTTGCCATGGAAAATTACAGTTATAGATAATAAGATTAAAGATATTTAGAAATATAAAATGTGATTAATTAGAATATTACAATAGGGCCAAAAAGCTGATTACTCAAGGAGTGATTAATTAGAATGATTATGGGTATAATTCAGGAAGGTTTGGTCTGTGAGCTGATTAATAAAGTTCAAGTATAAACTTTAACGTTATTATTCAGGTATAATTACATATATGGCAGCCAGAGAGTATAATGATCACACCCATCACATCACATGTCACCTAATGACCGCAATAAGGCGTTAGAATTATTTAGCTATAATTATTAAGATAATTACTTACGAGAGATCTCAATAAATATGATAATTGTTCCTTTATATTCGAGAAACAATGTACAGTAGAGGTTGAGTCTCATGAAGTATTTTAAAAAACCGGAAACTGTACAAACATGAGTCTTATATGTATGTGAAGGTTTCCAACACTTAATAGGAAATATGAACATCGTATAGTATATCTTACTGGAGAACTAATTAAAACACAGTGAAGTCTTATTGTGTAAGTAACTAAAGCGAGGTATTATTATAGAGCCCAGAAAAAGTCTTCAGAACAGTGTGTAATGAGTGTTGGAACTGTCTGGTGCGTGGAGCTGAAGAGGAGAGAGGAGAGGAGAAGAAGATTAAAGAAGAAGAGAAATATTAAAGAAGAGGAACAATTTAAAGAAGAAATAGAACAAGAACAAGTTAAAGAAGATTAAAGAAGATGAAGAAGACTAGAGAGAGAGAGAGGTCAAATATTTAGCCCTCCACTGCCTCAGCACCGAAACACACACACACACACACACACACACCTCCCAGAGCCTCAGTGATCCATAAAGCATCAGCCACACTAGAGTTTTCGTGCAATAAATCACAATAACATTTCATCCACAGGCAATAAGTCAACGGCCGATCCACACTGGTCACCGGGAGAAAACGAACCATCGACCAGGCGCCCAGCTCGCGTGTCTAAGTTTGTGCTCAGTTGGAGAGCAGGAGACTTCAATTGTATGTTTTATGGCAGCATTAACACTTCATGAGATGTGGTCTGTTAAAGAAGACCAAGACGAAAAGAAACGATTGTAGCGTCAAAGCAATGTTTGTTTACATAGTGACTAAAGTACTCTAGAGTCAAATGATGTAATCTTATTATTATTATCTTTATTTACTATGACTGTCTTGCTCAGTGTTTTGTTAATGAAATACACTTTATATATTTTGCACATTTTACCATAAATAAGAAAAATAAGAAAGGTGTAAATTCATTAATACAATAGACCTTCTAGCAAATGACAAACCCACCGCACTGTGGATTTTCAGACGCCCGTATCGTCCCACGATGACAAAAAAATAAGTTGTCGCTGGAGACAACAAGAAGAGTTCGCTGAAAATCAACTTTACGTTGATTTATTTTGGGGTAGAAAACCCCAGTGTGACCTCAGCTGAAGTAATTTTTTTCCTCAGAGCTCGCGATAACACATCTGCTCACCCACAGTCTTAGTGCAAAAACTTGCAGCTTTGCATACTATATTTATCGTATTCAAAGTTCACTACTTTGTGAATTTCAAAACTCTAACCTAATTATCCTAACTCATGATTAAGAACGTCCAAAATTGCTAAATTAAATTATGAACACAAAGATGGTGACAACAATGACCTCAAAATTAGCCTCTGACACTCCACGTGAGATAGATACCTTTTGTTCTAATTACGAGGAGAATTGTCGTAAGTAACTTTATTTTATAGAATATGGATAAGAGGATGTATACCCGTGGATGTTAAGATAAGGATGTCGGGCAAGAGTCAGAAAGTTAAGAGTTCCAGCTGCATCTCTGTGTTTATAGGAGGCATTCTCAGAGTTCATATTATCACCACATATGATCGATAATAGTTTTTATTAAAATTTTAATCATTTACGAGGCAAAAGACTATGCTGCGTGCGTTGTAATGTTACAGTTTGTTGTGTGTGTGTGTGTGTGTGTGTGTGTGTGTGTGTGTGTGTGTGTGTGTGTGTGTGGTAGTAGTAGTAGTAGTGGTAGTAGTAGAGTAGTAGTGGTAGTAGTAGTAGTAATAGTAAAGAGTTACAAATGATATATATATGTAATCATGTATAAACAGAATATTATTTTAACTGTAATTTACTAAAATTTTAATTTTAAACAAAATAATTTAATAGAAAAAATGGGTTCAATTAAAATTGAAAAGTAAATGAAAATATCTTGAATGTTAATAAAACTGAAATAAATCAATTTAAACTTAATATTCGTAGATAAATTGTTAGTAATGGTGGAGACCTGGTGGTGTGGTGGTGACTGCGTGGTGGAGACTGGTGTGTGGTGGAGACTGCTGGTGGTGGAGACTGGTGGTGTGGTGGAGACTGGTGGTGTGGTGGAGACTGGTGGTGTGGTGGAGACTGTGGTGTGGTGGACTGGTGGTGTGGTGGAGACTGGTGGTGTGGTGGGTGGACTGGTGGTGGTGGGACTGGTGGTGGTGGTGACTGTTGGTGTGGTGGGACTGGTGGTGTGGTGGTGACTGGTGGTGGTGGAGACTGGTGGTGTGGGGTGAGACTGGTGGTGTGGTGGGGACTGTTGGTGTGTGGAGAGCTGTGTGTGGAGACTGGTGGTGTGGTGAGACTGGTGGTGTGGTGGTTGACGGTGTGGTGGACTGGTGGTGTGGTGGAGACTGTTGGTGGGTGAGACTGTTGTGGTGGACTGTTGGTGGTGTGAGACTGTTGGTGTGGTGGAGACTGTTGGTGTGGTGGAGACTGGTGGTGTGGTGGAGACTGGTGGTGTGGTGGAGACTGTTGGTGTGGCGGTGACTGTTGGTGTGGTGGAGATTGGTGACTGGTGGTGGTGGTGACTGGTGGTGGTGGTGACTGGTGGTGTGGTGGAGACTAGTGGTGTGGTGGTGACTGGTGGTGGTGGGACTGTTGGTGGTGGTGACTGGTGGTGTGGTGGAGACTGTTGGTGTGGTGGTGACTGGTGTGGTGGGACTGGTGGTGTGGTGACGTGGTGTGGTGGGGACTGTTGGTGTGGTGGTGATTGTTGTGGTGGAGACTGGTGGTGGGGTGACTGGTGGTGTGGTGGAGACTGGTGGTGTGGTGGGGACTGGTGGTGTGGTGGTGACTGTGGTGTGGAGACTGTTGGGTGGTGGAGACTGTTGGTGTGGTGGAGACTGTTGGTGGTGAGCTGTGGTGGTGGAGACGTTGGTGTGTGGTGGAGACTGGTGGTGGTGGAGACTGTTGGTGTGGTGGAGATCTGTGTGGTGGAGACTGTTGGTGTGGTGGGACTGGTGGTGTGGTGGAGACTGTTGGTGGGTGGTGGTGACTGTTGGTGTGGTGGAGACTTTGTGTGGTGGTGACTGGTGGTATGGTGGTGACTGGTGGTGTGGTGGTGACTGGTGGTGTGGTGGAGACTGGTGGTGTGGTGGTGACTGGTGGTGTGGTGGAGACTGTTGTGGGTGGTGACTGGTGGTGTGGTGGAACTGTTGGTGTGGTGGTGACTGGTGGTGTGGTGGAGACTGGTGGTGTGGTGGTGACTGGTGGTGTGGTGGAGACTGTTGGTGTGGTGTTGAGGTGTGGTGGAGACTGGTGGTGTGTGGTGAACTGGTGGTGTGGTGAGACTGTTGGCATTGGTGACTGGTGGTGGGTGGAGACTGGTGGTGTGGTGGTGACTGGTGGTGACTGGTGTGTGGTGATGACTGGTGATGTGGTGGAGACTGGTGGTGTGGTGGTGACTGGTGGTGTGGTGGAGACTGGTGGCGACTGTGGTGACTGGTGGTGTGGTGGAGACTGGGTGCAGTGGTGACTGGTGGTGGTGGAGACTGATGGTGTGGTGGTGACTGGTGGTGTGGCAGACTGTTGGTGTGGTGGAGACCGGTGCAGTGGTGACTGGTGGTGTGGTGGAGACTGATGGTGTGGTGGTGACTGGTGGTGTGGTGGTGACTGGTGGTGTGGTGGAGACTGGTGGTGTGGTGAGACTGGTGGTGTGGTGGTGACTGGTGGTGTGGTGATGACTGGTGTGTGGTGGAGACTGGTGGTGTGGAGACTGGTGGTGGAGACTGGTGGTGTGACTGGTGGTTGTGGATGGGATTGTGTGTGGTGGAGACTGGTGGTGTGGTGACTGGTGTATGGTAGAGACTGGTGGTGGGTGGAGACTAAGGTGGGTGGTGACTGGTGGTGTGGTGATGACTGGTGGTGTGGTGGAGACTGGTGGTGTGGTGGAGATTATTGGTGGTGTGGTGGAGACTGTTTTGTTGGTGGTGGTGGTGTGGTGGGACTGTTGTTGTTGTTGGTGGTGGTGGTGGCATTAAAATTTGCCACTTACGGCAGCTAGTTTATTGGCACCCCATATTCATCCTGCGAGCGGTAGCGAAAGGATTACAAGTAGAGTTCACGAAGGGTCAGTATAACTAACCTCAGTGATCAGGATATTATGGCACTGAATGTTACAGAGTATTTCAAATATATTCTTTGTTTATTTCTATACATAGAGTAACTTATTCACAACTGTGTGAGTACAGGAGTGTGAAGCAGTATGTCTGACAGCACGCTTTGTTATTAACATTTGCGTGAGAGATATTCAAGCATATTGTGTGTTTGGTTCTGTACATAGGAACTGATACAGCTAATGAGTGCATACAAGTGGGACAATAATTTAATAAGTCGCTATCTTGCCATTAGAGATAAAGTTTGTGCAATTACACACAGTGACAGTTTGATCTTGACACCCCCATCAACAAGGCACACATACTTGTATCTGCTTCAGAGAGAAGCGTGACAACTTGAAGTTGAGGGTGTCAAGTGCAAGTAGTGAGGATAGAGAATCAGTGATGATGAGACTGTCAGTAACAGTGGTTTCAATAAATTTTATAGCTGTGAGTATGGCAACTAATTCAGTTTGTAGAGTGGAGGCCCAATTGTTAATTCTAACTCCCTTTTCAATTGAATTACCGTTGGGTTGAGTCACAACGATAGCACTTCCAGCCCTCCCACAGAAGTGTTAGGAATCCTTCAGTATAAATGGTCTGTGTGATATTATCACAGTCTGTAGAGTGTGTATGTGTTCAAGAGCTCTCAATTTGGCAGTGTGTTGAAGATAAATACTTGGTTTAATTAATCTTTTAGGCGGATACGTCGGTATTGTGATATCGAAGGAACTGTCCGCCAGGTGGAAGGAAGTGGTGTTACGTCTCAACTTTGTACAGGTGGTCTAGTCCAAACATCTTTATATGTACAGCTGTAGTTTGGATCCATTTCGTTTCACTAGTCCTATTATCCATACATTCTAGCAATTTAGGAACCAATATTATCACGATCATCACGCAATAGCCTGGGTATATCTCGTTTTTCCTCACATTAAGTACTTTAGTGCTCATGGGACATCCTAGGATAATTTTGAGGGCTTTATTTTGCATTTTCCCGAGCTTGTCAACCCCTTTCCCGTCACGAATGACCAGGGCTGGTGTGGTAATCTATCAGAGATTAAATAGCCTAGGTACATTGTTTTAACAATTCTAATATTAGCAACCATAGTGGCTGTACCTGCCACACTCCTAAGAGGTCTCAGTCTGTCAGTACATTGGCGGGTTAGCTGTTGTATGGCAGGTAAGGTGGTCAAGGACAGAGACACCAAGATATTTAAAGGAAGAGACATAATTAATAGTGTTGTTACCTATCTTGAACTTGGCGGGGCCGCGTTTGAGGTTACCAGCTTGTTTGTTGAACACTTTATTTTTCAGTGGAGATAATAAGACCGAGGTTCTCAGCAGGCTGCGTGTACATGGTTCAGGGTTTGCATTTCACGATGAGTTTTAGTATGTACAATATCATCAGCATAGCTGATTGTGATATTGCTGAGGTTGTCTTGGTATTGAATTTAATAATGCTTTCATAAGAACATACAGAGAGACTAACTACTCCACCTTCGGGGAGTGTTGCATATCTTTAACTTCACTTTTGTTACCTGAAACAGTGCAGCAGCCTCTGTTGGTTAGGTAACCACTTATCCAGTGTAACAGCCTACCTCCTATTTCCATTTTGGCTAGATCGTACAATATCAGTTGCCTATTGGCAATATCAAATGCAGCTTTTAGGTCAAGAAATGTGGTGTATCTGTGCCTTTCATCACCATGCACAGTTAGGAATGTGGTGATGCAATTATGTACACCTTTAACATGGGTGACGTCATTTATGTTAGGAGACATAAGAACATATAAGAACATAAGAAAAAAAGGAGTCTGCAATAGGCCGGTTGTTCTGCATGGCAGCTCCTGTCGAGAGTTACTACCACTCTCTATCATCCATGAATCTATCTAGCCTCTTTGAAACTTTCCAGCGTTCCAGCACTTACTACAAAGTTGCTAAGCTTGTTCCACTTCGTCTACCAACCTATTTGTGAACCAGTTTCTTCCCATCTCCCTCCTAAACCTAAACTTATCCAACTTGAATCCGTTGCTGAGTCCTATCCTGCTCGGATATTATAAGAACTTTATCTATATCCCTTTATTGATTCCTTTCACCCACTTAAATACTTCTATCATATCTCCCCGCACTCTTCGTCTTTCTAGGGAATGCAAGTTAAGTTTCTTTAGCCTATCCTGATATGGAAGGTTTCTAAGTCCCGAATCATTTTTGTCATTCTTCGCTGCACCGACTCTAATGAATTTATATCCATTCTATAATAAGGGCACCAGAACTGAACACATAATCGAGGTGTGGCCTGACTAGCGCAAGATATAGTTGCAATAAGACCTCTGCACTCTTGTTACTTACACTTCTAGATATAAAAATCCAATACTCTGTTTGCCTTATTTCGAACATTAACGCACTGTTTTCAGGCCGTAGGTCCGGCCATAAGTACCCCTAGGTCTCTTTCACAAGTCGATTCTCTAGGTTGATGTTGTTAAGGCTGTATACATTATAAGTATTTGTTCTTCCAATATTAAGTACGCTGCACTTGCTGGTGTTGAATTTCATTTGCCATTTTTCAGACCACCCCTGCAGTTTATTTAGATCCTCCCATTTGCATCCTGCCCTGAATTAATTTGTTGCCCTATTTTGGTGTCATCCGCAAACATGCTTATGTCACTGCTGATCCCAGTATCTAGATCGTTTATGTAGGTTTATGAACAAGAGTGGGCCTAGTACTGACCCCTGGGGAACCCCACGGTTACACGGCCCCACTCAGATTTAACACCATCTACGCTGACCCTCTGCGTTCTATCGGCGAGCCATGATTTTATCCAATTTAAAACTTTCCTCGATACCATGAGCCTTAATTTTCTCAGAAGCCTCTGATGCGGTACTCTGTCAAATGCTTTGCTAAAGTCTAAGTAAATAACATCGTAATTTTCGTCATTATCTACTACCTCGAAGACTTTCCTAAAAACGTTAGCAGATTTGTTCTCCGATTCTATATAAGAGTCTGCCAGTAATTATTCCAGTATAATACAGGAATTATCTCAGTATAATATAGGTAATTATCTCAGTATAATACAGGTAATTATCTCGGTATAGTACCGGTAATTATCTCAGTATAATACAGTAATTATCTCGGTATAACACAGGTAATTATCTCAGTTTAATACAGGTAATTATCTCAGTATAATACAGGTAATTATCTCGGTATAACACAGGTAATTATCTCAGTTTAATACAGGTAATTATCTCAGTATAATACAGGTAATTATCCTGCATAACACAGGTAATGATCTCAGTTTAATACAGGTAATTATCTCAGTATAGTACATCTAATTATCTCAGTGTTAGTTAATTGTTGCTGAGAAGGAAGGAAGTTAAGGTATTTTCGAGAAGCAGGCAGGGAGTATGCTAATAAACCAAAAAACGGCATACTACCGCATACTTGGCATACTGCATCCTAAGTCTTTTACGGAAATATTCACCTGTCTTCTTCAGCCAATCACAGCGTCGTTCTCGAGCGGTGAGTAAATATTGTTTTATAATAGAATATTTTCTGTAAGTGATTCTGTTTTTGTTTTTTGTGTTTATTGTGTAATATTTTGAGTAAGTGATAATGATGTGATAATTATGTTAACTAATTATTTTGTTTATTGCATCATCGAATATTTACAATGATAATAATGATGTAGTAGTATTAAGACGCTATTAAGTGTATATTATATTTAATAAGACGACTTATGTTTAGCATGGCTGATACATTATGACACACTATTTTATTGACGGATTTAATAACAATATTACAGTATATTATTATTTAGTATGTCAATTAAACAATTGTGAGAATGAGTTTTATTTTTTAATCTTTGTTTATCGCAGTTAAGTTTCAAAGTAGTTTGTCCTGTGTTTCGTTTAGTTGGTTGATATTTGTTGACTTTACTGACGGATGTAAAAAGATTACTATTACACACACATTTTTACACCCACTTTGACTTATATATATATATATATATATATATATATATATATATATATATATATATATATATATATATATATATATATATATATATATATATGCTGATAACCACAAGGGAAAAGAAAATACCAAGCGCTGCTTGGGGTGAGTACAGACTGAGTAGAAGTTCAGAATTTATATATATATATATATATATATATATATATATATATATATATATATATATATATATATATATATATATATATATATATATATATTTTTTTTTTTTTTTTTTTTTTTTTTTACGGGGATTAGCCACCAGGGCACAGGTCACTGACCCACATCGGGGCCTGGGAGGTAATAATAATAATAATAATAATAATAATAATAATAATAATAATAATAATAATAATAATAATAATAAAAATAAAAATATCAATAGTGAGAAACAATATATGTATGTTGTGTTGTCAATAGTAAGAGAAACAATTGAGACCCTGCAATTGTAAATGAGGCAGAAAGTCAGATCAGCAACCTGAACTTGGTCACACTTTGTGATGCCATATGACAGCAGGGTCTACCATTAGACAACACATTATGCTTCCAATATCTTCCCAGGCGGTAGTACCTCCGTATGATGGCTGCCTACTACCTAGTGATAGTGGCGTTAGCAGTAGTAGATGTAGTGTTAGTGTACACACAATATACTGTAGGTAGGAACCCGATCCTCCTTGGCCGAGAATCGAACTAGCTTTCTGTTGGTTGCAAGGCGAACACCCATCTGTCGTTGATAATAACAATAGCGATAATAATGATACTGATAATGATAACAATAACTACAATATTGATAATGATAATAAATAAAACAATAATAAGGAAGACTAATCCAGCAATAATAACATTGTAATTACTATGTAGGGAGAGTTATTAGTTATTATTTGCTCTTACATAACTACCGTGAAGCACTGCCATGACGCGGCATTAGGCCGGATATGTGTTGTGTGCAGTTATTTTTTTTATATCTCACCGGTGTAGAGGCAAAAAATAAATTCCCACTAAATTTCTGTCTAATTATAAGCTGGGATTATACGTCAATAACTGTGTGTGTGTGTGTGTGTTTGTCTGTGTGTGTGTGATTGACAGACTGCACGTGTGCGTTTGTGCAGTGGGGACCGTTAAAGTTACCTCGGAAAACCTCATCCATCAGTCGGGCAGGAGAGGCGGATGTAACTCAGTACCCCCCCATCCTAGTGTGGCCCACGCCGACACAAGTCAGAAAGTGTCACAATAATCATTTTTCACACCACCACCACCGCGACAACCACCAACACCACCAACACCACCGCTACCACCACCACACACCTACACCACCGCCACCACCGCCACCACCACCACCACCGCGACAACCACCAACACCACCAACACCTCGCCACACACCACAACCCTAACACCACTACCACCACCGCCACCACCACCACAACCTCCAACACCACCGCCACCACCACCACCACCACCACACCACCACCACCACCACCGCCACCACCACCAACACCACCGCCACCACCACCACCACCACCGTGACAACCACCAGCACACCACCACCACCACCGCCACCACCACCACAACCTCCAACACCAACACCACCACCACCACCGCGGCAACCACCAACACTACCAACACCACCACCAACACCACCGCCAACACCACCGCGACAACCACCAACACCACCAACACCACCGCCACCACCACCAACACTACCGCCACCACCACCACCACCACCACCACCACCACCGCGACAACCACCACCACCACCACCACCACCTCCACCGTCACCGCCACCAACAACTCCACCAACACCACCAACACCACCACCACCACCACCGTCACCACCACCACCACCACCGTCACCGCCACCACCACCGCCACCACCACACCACCAACACCACCGCTACCAACACCACCACCACCACCATCGTACGCCACCGTCACCGCCACCACCACCACCACCACCAACACCACCACCACCACCACCACCACCACCACTACCACCGTCACCACCACCACCACCACCACCACCGTCACCGTCGTCACCACCACCACCACCACCACCACCACCACCATCAGTCATTGCCACCATACCACCACCACCACCACTATCACATCTTTCACCAACACCCACCACCACACCACCACCACCACCACCACCACCACCACTGCGACAAACACCAACACCACCATCATTACCACCACCACCACACACCACACTACCACCACTACCGCCACCGTCAACACTGTCAACATCACACTACCACCACCAATACCACACCAACACACCACCACCACCACCACCGTCACCGCCACCAACACCACCACCACCACCAACACCACCACCACCACGGTCACTACCACCACACCACTACCGTCACCGCCACTACCACTGCCACCACCACACTACCACCACCAACACTCGGCCAAATAACACTACCACCACCACCACTGTCACTGTCAGTCACCGCCACCACCACCACCACCACTGCCACCACCACCAACACCATCGCCACCACTCACACTCACCACCACCACCACCACCTCACCACCACCGCGACAACTAACACCACTACCACCACTGCCACCACCACACCACATCATACACCACCACAACACTGTCGCCAATCCACCACCACTACCACCACCACCACCACCACACTGCGACGACTACCACCACCACTCACTCACTGCCACCACCACCACCACCACTGCCACCACCAATGCTGTCCTCTACACATGGTGAACCGTGTACAGTAATTGCGCTGTGTGAAA
Organism: Homarus americanus; assembly: GCF_018991925.1. Taxonomy (NCBI): domain Eukaryota; kingdom Metazoa; phylum Arthropoda; class Malacostraca; order Decapoda; family Nephropidae; genus Homarus; species Homarus americanus. The sequence continues at coordinate 12,063 of NW_024752195.1, forward strand.
AATTACAAAAATACATCACCCACATATTTTTTTTTCCTTAGGTTGATCTCTGACCTTTAATCGGTGACGGAGCCTACAGGTGTGTGTAGGTGTGTTGAGTGGTGACGAGCCTACAGGTGTGTGTAGGGTGTGGTGAGTGGTAACGGAGCCTACAGGTGTGTAGGTGTGGTGAGTGGTAACGAGCCTACAGGTGTGTGTAGTGGGAGGGTGAGAGCCTACAGGTGTGTGTAGGTGTTGGAGTGGTAACGGAGCCTACAGGTGTGTGGAGGTGCTGAGTGGTGACGGAGCCTACAGGTGTGTGTAGGTGTGGTGAGTGGTAACGAGCCTACAGGTGTGTGGAGGTGTGTTGAGTGGTGACGAGCTACAGGTGTGTGGGAGGTGTTGGGGTGATTTCTTACAGGTGTGTGGAGGTGTGTGGTGGTGACGGAGCCTACAGGCGTGTGGAGGTGTGTTGAGTGGTGACGGAGCCTACAGGTGTGTGGAGGTGTGTTGAGTGGTGACGGGAGCCTACAGGCGTGTGGAGGTGTGTTGAGGGTGACGGAGCCTACAGGTGTGTGGAGGTGTGTTGAGGGTGACGGAGCCTACAGGCGTGTGTGGGAGGTGTGTTGAGGGTGACGGAGCCCAGGTGTGTGGAGGTGTGTTGAGGGTGACGGAGCCACAGGGTGTGTGGAGGTGTTGAGTGGTGACGGAGCCTACAGGTGTGGGTGTGTTGAGGTGACGGAGCCTACAGGTGTGTGGAGGTGTGTTGAGGGTGATGGAGCTTACAGGTGTGTGGAGGTGTGGAGGGGTGACGGAGCCTACAGGTGTGTGGAGGTGTGTTGAGTGGTGACGGAGCTTGCAGGCGTGTGGAGGTGTGTTGAGTGGATGAGTCAGGTGTGTGGAGGTGTGTTGAGTGGTGACGGAGCCTGCAGGTGTGTGGGAGGTGTGTTGAGTGGTGACGGAGCCTACAGGTGTGTGGAGGTGTGTTGAGTGGTGAGCCTACAGGTGTGGGAGGTGTGTAGGTGGTGAGGAGCCTACAGGTGTGTGGAGGTGTGTTGAGTGGTGACGGAGCCTACAGGTGTGTGGAGGTGTGTTGAGGTGGTGGACGGAGCCTACAGGCGTGTGGAGGGGTGTGTTGAGTGGTGACGGAGCCTACAGGTGTGTGGGAGGTGTGTTGAGTGGTGACGGAGCCTACAGGCGTGTGGGAGGTGTGTTGAGGGTGACGGAGCCTACAGGCGTGTGGAGGTGTGTTGAGTGGTGACGGAGCCTACAGGTGTATGGAGGTGTGTTGAGGGTGACGAGCAACAGGTGTGTGGGAGGTGTGTTGAGTGGTGACGGAGCTACAGGTGTGTGGAGGTGTGTTGAGTGGTGACGGAGCCTACAGTGTGGAGGTGTGTTGAGTGGTGACGGAGCCTACAGGTGTGTGGAGGTGTGTTGAGTGGTGACGGAGCCTACAGGCGTGTGGGAGGTGTGTTGAGTGGTGACGGAGCCTACAGGCGTGTGGAGGTGTGTTGAGTGGTGACGGAGCCTACAGGTGTGTGGAGGTGTGTTGAGTGGTGACGGAGCCTACAGGTGTGGAGGTGTGTTGAGGGTGAAGGAGTCTACAGGTGTGTGGAGGTGTGTTGAGTGGTGACGGAGCCTACAGGTGTGTGGAGGTGTGTTGAGTGGTTGAGGAAGTGTTGCAGTGCTCAGATTTTGTTAATGGTATACGTAGTGAGTGTCCCGACTGTATCGTTACGGTGGTGTATGTGAAGTACTTATATCAATATAAATGATGATGTATACAGTGCCTCATGAATAATATGTGTATATAAGGAACTGTGAATACGTTAGATAATGGTCTAATCTGTGAATTTATTGAATACTGAACACCTTTTTAATTTCTTCTGTATTGATATTAAGGTTTGATGAGATTAAATATTCTTAATCTTGGGTTAGGGTTAAGTTAACAAAAGCTTCGATTACATTATACGTGTCTTAGAGCACGTAGGACAGGTGTCCTACTGCGTATGGCTAAACCTAAGAGTCCATACACAGGTTGTTTAGTTAGGTTAGACATGTGTGGGTTAGTTTAATACAACATTTGTTTTTGGTTCTCTGATTTCTCAAAATGTACAATTGATTAAGAAAGGTTTTTTTGTTTGTATTTATTTATTTTGTTTTTTTACGGGCATAAGCCACTGACCCACATCAGACTCAAGTAACATTTAATAATAATAATAAAAATAATAATAATAATAATAATAATAATAATAATAATAATAATAATAATAATAATATTATCTTATTATTATTATTATTATTATTATTATTATTATTACAACAATTAATTAAATTAATAAATTAATAAAAATAATAATAATAATAATAATAATAATAATAATAATAATAATAATAATAATAATAATAAATAATAATAATAATATCTCTATTATTATTTATATTATTATTATTATTATTATTATTATTATTACAACAATTAATTAAATTAATAAATTAATAAAAATAATAATAATAAAATAATAATAATAATAATAATAATAATAATAATAATAATAATAATAATAATAATAATAATAGATAAATACAGAAACGAAAATATATCAAGAGGAGAAACGATATACATTATGTATGTTGTGTTGTCATTAGTAAGAGAGAAACAATTGAGACCCTGCAATTGTGTGTAAATGAGGCAGAAAGTCAGATCAGCAACTTGGAACTTGGTCACAATTTCTGGGCTATATATGGCAGCAGGGTCTACCATTAGACAACACATTATGCTTCCAATATCTTCCCAGGCGGTAGTACCTCCCTGTTTGGTAGCTGCTTAATACCTACTACCTGTCAAGTATTGGTATGACAACATTTATGGAAAACGTTATGAAAGAAATTGAAAGACAATACTGTATAAGGTTTGTGGTCAAGAGGCAGCTATGACACGTATTCTTCGGGAAACGTAAAAGATTGTCTCGTCCATTATTTGTCTGTTTGTTTTATATAATTTAGTTGTGTGCTAAAGTTTATTAATGATTTTTAGTGTAATAGCGACAACTGGGGACACCAAGAGCGTATTATTGCTATTTGTACAAGGAATTTACGACTCACGTAAGTAGGCTACTTGCAGCATATTGTCCTCACATTTCATTCACAAACTTTAATTGAAGTTGTTGTAATAGCTAGGAGTCATAATAGTAGTAGTAGCAGCAGCAGCAGCAGCAATAATAATACTACTACTAATAATAATAATAATACTAATAATAATAATAATAATTGTAGTAGTAGTAGTAGAAGAAACTGTGTAGTCTTGTTACATAATATTTGAAGGACTGATGGAAGATATTACCTGAGCTAATTATATTTTACACACGTAGTATTTAATACCAGAAGTGTTGTCCAGAACCTAAATTTAGCTCCCCAGGTCGACAGAATACAAAAAAGTAAAAAAAAATATCATGCCTCAGTATTTTATCAATGCAACTAAAACAATGACCACTGAGCTATTTTCTGATTGTCACAGTTCAGTACAATGGCGTTTTTAAAGATAGGAATCATCTGTTTCCTTTGTTTTATACGAATAAAGTTTACATATCCGAGAATAAAGGCGACACCGGAAGCGGTGTGGACTCTACAAGCTGCACGATAATTGTGGACCTTGTCACCTGTACAATAAGCTGTACAATAATTGTGAACTTTGTCACCTGTACAATAATTGTAGACCTTGTCACCTGTACAATAATTGTAGACCTTGTCACCTGTACAATAATTGTAGACCTTGTCTACCTGCAATTGTAGACCTTGTCACCTGTACAATAATTGTAGACCTTGTCACCTGTACAATAATTGGAGACCTTGTCACCTGTACAATATTGTGACCTTGTCACCTGTACGCAATATTGGAGATCTTGCACCTGTACAATAATTGTAGACCTTGTCACCTGTACAATAATTGTGGACCTTGTCCCTGTGCAATAATTGTGACCTTGTCACCTGTACAATAATGTAGACCTTGTCAACTTGTCTAATTGAGCCTTGTCACCTGCAACAATTGTAGACCTTGTCACCTGTACAATAATTGTAGACCTTTGTCCCTGTACAATTTGGGCCGTCCACTGTACAATAATTGTAGACCTTGTCACCTGTACAATAATTGGAGACCTTGTCACCTGTACAATAATTGTAGCCTTGTCACCTGTACAATAATTGGAGACCTTGTCACCTGTACAATAATTGAGACCTTGTCACCTGTACAATTGGAGACCTTGTCACCTGTACAATAATTGTAGCATCACCTGCAATAATTGGAGACCTTGCCACCTGTACAATAATTGTAGACCTTGTCACCTGTACAATAATTGTAGACCTTGTCACCTGTACAATAATTGAGCCTTTGTCACCTGTACAATAATTGTAGACCTTGTCACCTGTACAATAATTGGAGACCTTGTCACCTACGTAATTATGTGACCTTGTCACCTGTACAATAATTGAGACCTTGTCACCTGTACAATAATTGTAGACCTTGTCACCTGTACAATATTGGAGACCTTGTCACCTGTACAATAATTGTAGACCTTGTCACCTGTACAATAATTGGGATGCCACCTGTACAATAATTGTAGGCCGCTCACCTGCAATAATTGTGGACCTTGTCACCTGTTACTAATTGTAGACCTTGTCACCTGTACAATAATTGGAGACCTTGCCACCTGTACAATAATTGTAGACCTTGTCACCTGTACAATAATTGTAGACCTTGTCACCTGTACAATAATTGTAGGACCTTGCACCTGTACAATAATTGTAGACCTTGTCACCTGTACAATAATTGGAGACCTTGTCACCTGTACAATAATGTAGACCTTGTCACCTGTACAATAATTGGAGACCTTGTCACCTGTACAATAATTGTAGACCTTGTCACCTGTACAATAATTGGAGACCTTGTCACCTGTACCAATAATTGTAGACCTTGTCACCTGTACAATAATTGTAGACCTTGTCACCTGTACAATAATTGTAGACCTTGTCACCTGTACAATAATTGGAGACCTTGCCACCTGTACAATAATTGTAGACCTTGTCACCTGTACAATAATTGTAGACCTTGTCACCTGTACAATAATTGTAGACCTTGTCACCTGTACAATAGAGACCTTGTCACCTGTACAAAATTGTAGACCTTGTCACCTGTACAATAATGGAGACCTTGTCACCTGTACAATAATTGTAGACCTGTCACCTGTACAATAATTGGAGACCTTGTCACCACAATAATTGTAGACCTTGTCACCTGTACAATAATTGTAGACCTTGTCACCTGTACAATAATTGTAGACCTTGTCAACTGTACAATAATTGTAGACCTTGTCACCTGTACAATAATTGTAGACCTTGTCACCTGTACAATAATTGTGGACCTTGTCACCTGTACAATAATTGTAGACCTTGTCACCTGTACA
>NW_024752195.1:22500-24476 GCF_018991925.1 Homarus americanus
GTCCCCATCACCCGGGCCTGCCCCATCACCCGCCGGCCTGCCCCATCACCCGTCGTGCCCCATCACCCGTCGGCATGCCCCACCACCCGTCGGCCTGCCCCATCACCAGCCGGCCTGCCCCATCACCCGTCGGCCTGCCCATCACCGTCGGCCTGCAACACTCTGTTATGCACGTGATGCTAGTATAGTATTATCTACACCCCGAAAATGATTAAGACTAGACAACCTTCCTAACCTAACCCAACCTAACCTAACCTTTAACCTAACTCAACCTAACCTCAACCTAACCTACAACCTACCTAACAACCTAAACTTAACCCAACCTAACCTAACCTAACTTTGGCCAAACTTCAACCTAACTACTAACCTAACCTAACCTAACCTAAGCAACCTATTTGCTTTCAGCCTGCTTAGCCCTAAACTACTTAGCTTTAACAACACAATCCTTCACTTCTTCCTTAGCTTCGCTGTACGGCTGGACCTTTAGCCTGGCAACTTCTTCTTTACGCTGGCGCTAAGCACAACTCTGATTCTTCTTCCTTACTTTAGTAACCCCTAACTTAACCTACCTAACCTACTTGCATGGGTGGGTGTTTGTGTTGTTGGTGGTGGTGTGTGTTTTTGTGGGTGGTGGTGGTAATGTATTTAACTGCTGGGGTGGTTGGTTTTATCTCTACTGCTGGTGGTGATTGTCAGCTTTTTTGCTGGGTGGTGGTTGGTCGTTCATCTACTTGCTGCTGGGTGGTGGTGGGTCGTGTTTGTTTTTGGGTGGTGGTGGGGTGTGTGTTTTTGTGTGGGTGGTGTTTGGTGTTCTCTTCTGCTGGGTGGTGGTGGGTCGTTATGTCTACTGCTGCTGGGTGTGGTTGGTCGTGTATCTACTGCTGGGGTGGTGGTGGGTTCGTGTGTCTACTGCTGCTGGGTGGTGGTTGTGTGTCACTGCTGCTGGGTGGTGGTGGGTCGTGTATCTCTGCTGCTGGGTGGTGGTGGTGGTCGTGTCTACTGCTGCTGGGTGTGGTGTCTCTACTGGTGGTGGTAGGTCGTGTGTCATTGCTGGGGTGGTGGTTGGTCGTGTGTCTACTGCTGGGTGGTGGTGGGTCGTGTGTCTGCTACTTTGGGTGGTGGGGTCGTGTGTCTGCTGCTGGGTGGTGGTGGGTGGGCTGTCTACTGCTGGGTAGGTGGTGGGTGTGTATCTGCTGCCGGTGGGTAATTGCAGGTCGTGTGTGTCTACTGCTGATGGGTGGCATTGGAATCGTGTGTCTACTGCTGCTGGGTGGTGGTGGGTGCGTGTGTCTACTGCTGCTGGATGGTGGTGGGTCGTGTGTGTCCTACTGCTGCTGGGTGGTGGTGGGTCGTGTGTCTACTGCACTACTGGGTGGTGGTAGGTCTATCATCTACTGCTGGATGGTGGTAGGTCTGTGTGTCTGCTACTTCTGGGTGTGTGGTGGGTCGTGTGTCTGCTGGGTGGTATGGGTCGTGTATCTCTGCTGCTGGGTGGTGGTGGGTCATTAATGTCTACTGCTGCTGGGTGGTGGTGGGTCATTAATCTACTACTTTGCTAGGTGGTGGTGGGTCATTAATGTCTACTGCTGCTGGGTGGTGGTGGGTCGTGTATGTACCACTGCTGCTGGGTGGTGGTGGGGTGTGTCCTGCTGCTGGTGGTGGTGGGTCGTGTGTCCCTGCACTGGGTGGTGGTGGTCCGTGTGTTTACTGCTGCTGGGTGGTGGTGGGTCGTGTGTCTACTGCTGGGTGGTGGTGGGTCGTGTATCTGCTGCTGGGTGGTGGTGGGTCGTGTGTCTACTGCTGCTGGATGGTGTGGTGGGTCCCGTGTCTCTGCTGCTGGGTGGTGGTGCAGGTCGTGTGTCTACTGCTGCTGGGTGGTGGTGGGTCGTGTGTCTACTGCTGCTGGTGGTGGTGGGTCGTGTGTCTACTGCTACTGGGGTGGTGGTGGGTCGTGTGTCTGCTACTGGATGGTGAGA
>NW_024752196.1:0-17790 GCF_018991925.1 Homarus americanus
GCTAGATCGATTCATGGATGATAGAGAGTGGTAGTAACTCTCGACAGGAGCTGCCATGCACAGGCCAACCGGCCTTTTTTTTTTCTTTTTTTCTTTTTTACCGGGAATAGCCCATCCGGACACAGGTCACTAACCTATATCAGGGCCTGGGGGGCGAAAATATTATAATAATAATAATAATAATAATAACCAAAATCACTTCGCCACAATCGCTTCACCACCATCACCACAATCATTTCACCATCACCACAATCTTCATCATCACCAAAATCACTACACTATCACCACAATCACAATCACTTCAATTGTGTCTTATAAAAGTTAACCCACATTATGAAATATTGCCCAGGCGTTTAGTATCTTAACCGCGGCTCATAGGCTACTGTAGTTACCGTGGGTGATGTAATTATATAAACATAATGTTTGTAGCCCACATTAATATAAGTATTACGGTCTGTCTGACGGGATAATACATTATTATAATGTACCATACCATTTCTATATTTATCATTTTTTTAAGTTGTTGTTCAGGTTTTAATCACCAGTAATTACGTATTTATAATAACGTAGATATGAGGATAAATATTGAAAAATACGAGGGTGGAAATCACATTTACTTTTAATATTTACCAACACAGGTCATACAGAATATCAATAGCCTGTCCAATGGCCTCCCTTTTATATAGCCCCCCTGGAGCCTTCTTGGGACTGAGACACAAGGTTATATAGGTGGTTGGTTCCTCACAAACTGCTCACACTCGTCCTGGGTGTGTAGGAGGAGTCGGGACCAGTGTTTAGCTTGTCTTCAGGTTCCCACGCGTTCACTATCTGGGTCCAAATGGTCTCTCTAGGGTTGAGGTCTGGGTAGCACTCAGTCATAGTAATCGCTTAACACAAGCAATGGCCCTATACAATATTATATTTGTGATATTAAATGTTTCAATAAAAATACAACATTATTATTCTATTGGGTAAAGGAAAAATTGTATTGTTTAACTGAAAGAAACTTATTGAATATGGACATGGAGATTTAGATGGCCAGTCCAAAAGGTCAATTTCATTCGACCTTTCCTCTGACCAGTGCTTCATCTCCAGTGCCGTGTGAACAGGGCAGTTATCAAAGAAGTGAACAATATTCATCAAACATAATTTGTTAACACTTATATCATGAATTGGCGCCTTCATATAGGTGAAAATGCGCGACTTAGAAAAATAAAATAGGGGAGTGTGGAGGCACGGATGGTGGGCAGCCTCCAGCAGCTCGAGGCAAACGTCAGAGATGATGATGGGTAATGTAAACTGTTGTACACTGAAGAGGAAAAATAAGAGATAACTGTGTTATATACTGATGGAAAAAGAACAAAATATTGGTATTGAGGGAAAGGTGTTTGTTGATCAAGTAACCCAAATTAAGGAGCACATTTCAGTATTAATGGTATGGATAGATCTACGTAGTATTAGTTAAGGGCTGCAAATTGGTGCCATCTTTTACTGTAATAATACAAAACTACTACCATATGTTGGAGTTTGATAAACTTTATATAGGAGAAACTTTTCTAGACTATTACAAATTCTAAATTGCAATTTAAAATATGTATGCCATTTTTTACCCGATCTAATGTTGACACTGGTGTATATACTATTCAACACAGTATGGTGGCTCACTGGCAAGGTACCTGTTGTGGATGATGGAGGCCTCGGGTTCGACTGCCAGATGGACTGAAGTCGTGTTGAACTGGACGAGGCAGAGACAGGATTTTGAATGGTTCGTTAGTAAAATTTATGTTTTACCAGTGATGTTGGGGCTAGTGCAATGGAATTACTCTACTATAGAGAAAGAAGCTGTGGCTCTGCTTATGGCACTGGAAAAGTTTAACATGCATCTTTGCAACACCTACCAGAGAATTGTAGTTTACAGTGACCATAATTTATTACAGTTCAGAAGTCGAATGAATAACAAGAATCAGAGACTTAATAGATGGTGCTAAACTCTGCAGGGAAGGACATGGTATGTTTTGTAGGAGTGAGGGAAGGACTTGGTATGTTGCTTAGGAGTCAGTGCTGGGCTTGGTATGTTGTGTAGGAGTGAGGGAAGGACTTGGTATGTTGTGTAGGAGTGAGGGAAGGACTTGGTATGTTGTGTAGGAGTGAGGGAAGGACTTGGTATGTTGTGTGGGAGTGAGGGATGGACTTGGTATGTTGTGTAGGAGTGAGGGAAGGACTTGTAGTATTGTGTAGGAGTAAGGGAAGGACTTGTAGTTTTGTGTAGGAGTGAGGGAAGGACTTGAAGTATTGTTTAGCAGTGAGAGAAGGACTTGTAGTAATGTGTAGGAGTGAGGGAAGGAATTGTAGCATTGTGTACGAGTGAGGGAAGGACTTGCAGTATTGTGTAGGAGTGCGGGAAGGACTTGTAGTTTTGTGTAGGAGTGAGGAAAGGATTTGTAGTATTGTGTAGGAGTGAGGGATGGACTTGGTACGTTATGTGAGAGTGAGGGATGGAATTAGTATTTTGTGTAGGAGTGAGGGATGGAATTAGTATTTTGTGTAGGAGTGAGGGATGGAATTGAAGTTTTGTGTAGGAGTGAGGAAAGGACTTGTAGTGTTGTGTATGAGTGAGGGAAGGACTTGTAGTGTGGTGTAGGTGTGAGAGAAGGACTTGAAGTGTTGTGTATGAGTGTGGGAAGGACTTGTAGTGTGGTGTAGGAGTGACGGAAGGACTTTTAGTAATGTGTAGGAGTAAGGGAAGGACTTGTAGTGTGGTGTAGGTGTGAGAGAAGGACTTGTAGTGTTGTGTATGAGTGAGGGAAGGACTTATAGTAATGTGTAGGAGTAAGGGAAGGACTTGCAGGGTTGTGAAGTAGTGAGAGAAGGACTTGCAGGGCTGTGTAGGAATGAGGGAAGGACTTGTAGTGTGGTGTAGGAGTGAGGGAAGGACTTGTAGTGTTGTGTATTAGTGCGGGAAGGAATTTTAGTGTTGTGTAGGATTGAGGGAAGGACTTGTAGTTTTGTGTTGGAGTGAGGAAAGGACTTGCAGTGTGGTGTAGGTGTAAGGAAAGGACTTGTAGTATTGTGTAGTAGTGAGGGAAGGACTTGTAGTATTGTGTAGGCGTGAGGGATGGACTTGGTATGTTGTGTGGGAGTGAGAGATGGACTTGGTATGTTGTGTGGGAGTGCGGGATGGACTTGGTATGTTGTGTGGGAGTGAGGGATGGACTTGTGATGTTGTGTTGGAGTGAGGGATGGACTTGGTATGTTGTGTGGGAGTGAGAGAATTTTGTAGCAAATGCTCTATCTCATTCACCAGACTGAAAATAAAACACAAGGTTTTTATCTTTGGGGAGGGAGTTTTATAAGGCTCTGAATATATTTGATTGAGAGGTAATTACACTGCTTCTTCAGTAGGTATGACTATATTTTCTATATGTTCCTCTATGTAAACATTATCCAGTATGTTATATATATTAATTTATAAGAAGTATGTAATAAGTAAATCAGCTTAACGTTTTGCATTTGTTAGGTAAAATAGTATGGTAATTGGCGTCATGGTATCCACATTGTGTGGGACACGGCAAGTGCAGGGAGGTAGACGAGCCTTGCTGGTGATAGTGTATGGTGCAAGTGTGGTACAATTGGTCTGGACTCAGGATATATTTATATGGAGAAAAGTGGTGTATACTTTTGTACTTTTCTAGTGTAAGGTGAGGCTGATGGTCGGGTTTGGGTTAATTTAGGCTGTGGTCATCTGTACTGTACTTAAATTGTTCCTTGACTTGACCTTTGTTTGTGGTCTCTTAACTTTATGATGCTAAGTTCTGCATTTCATGATTCATCTTCAACATGATACCTATATTTTGAGTTACTCTCAGGGTTATTATTGAGAATGTGGTGGAGATAATATAAGAGTCATTACAGTGTTTACCCTGCTTGTTGTTGTGACCACTCGTGTGACTTGACTAGTGGTAAATTCTTGATAAAGAGGAGTGCTGGCATAACAGTATGAAGAAAAAGTGATTTTAATTCTTGTCGCCCTACAATATATACAAAAAAACTATTTTTAGTTAATAAAATTTTAATTTCACAGGTATTAACAGAAAATACTACTCCAGGGAGGATGAGGACCATAACTTGGTGTACAGATGACGAGGCAACATCAAGATGGACAAGAGAAACGATCAAGAGTACAGTAAAGGATGAACATTCTCTAAATAACTCAGTCTACCAAACATGACAGGAAGTTGTATTGTATATATGTAAGTGTTGGTTTAATACGTCCACATAAATACTAAAACAGATTATAACAGTGTGTTGAAATCTTATCGACTGACTACTGTAGAGATACTGCAGCACTGTAGGAGTGAGGAACGAACAAGCAATATTATGTAAGAGTGAGGGAAGGACATGAAGTGATGTATAGGAGTGAGGAAAGGACTTGAAGTGTTGTGTAGGAGTGAGGAAAGGACTTGCAGGGTTGTGTAGGAGTGAGGAAAGGACTTGTAGGGTTGTGAAGACGAGGGAAGGACATGAAGTGTTGTGTAGGAGTGAGGAAAGGACATGAAGTGATGTGTAGGAGTGAGGAAAGGACATGAAGTGATGTGTAGGAGTGAGGGAAGGACTTGCAGTGGGATATGCAGGAGTGAGGGAAGGACTTGCAGAATTGTGTATAAGTGAGGGAAGGACTTACGGTGTTGTGTAGGAGTGAGGGAAGGACTTACTGTGTTGTGTAGGAGTGAGGGAAGGACATGTAGTATTGTGTAGGAGTGAGGGAAGGACTTGCACTGTTGTGTAGGAGTGAAAGAAGGACCTGCAGGGTTGTGTAGGAGTGAGGGAAGGACTACTAGTATTGTGTAGGAGTGAAAGAAGGTTTTGTTGTATTGTGTAGGAGTGAGGGAAGGACTTCTAGTATTGTGTGGGAGTGAGGGAAGGACTTGCAGTGTATAGGAGTCAGGGAAGGAGTTGTAGTATTGTGTAGGAGTGACGGAAGGACATGTAGTATTGTGAAGGAGTGAGGGAAGGACTTGCACTGTTGTGTACGAGTGAAAAAAGGACCTGCAGGGTTGTGCAGGAGTGAGGGAAGGACTTCTAGTATTGTGTAGGAGTGAGGGAAGGACTTGCAGGGCTGTGTAGGAATGAGGGAAGGACTTGTAGTGTGGTGTAGGAGTGAGGGAAGGAGTTGTAGTATTGTGTAGGAGTGAGAGAAGGACATGTAGTATTGTGTAGGAGTGAGGGAAGGACTTGCACTGTTGTGTAGGCGTGAAAGAAGGACCTGCAGGGTTGTGTAGGAGTGAGGGAAGGACTTCTAGTATTGTGTAGGAGTGAGAGAAGTACTTGCAGTGTTGTGTAGAAATGAGGGAAGGACTTATAGTATTGTGTAGGAGTGAGGGAAGGACGTCTAGTATTGTGTAGGAGTAATGGAAGGACTTGCACTGTTGTGTAGGAGTGAAAGAAGGACTTGCAGGGTTGGTTAGGAGTGAAGGAAAGGCATGCAGGGTTGTGTAGGAGTTAAGCAAGGACATGCAGGGGTTGTGTAGGACTGAGGGAAGGACTTGTAGTGTATAGGAGTGAGGGAAGGAGTTGTAGTATTGTGTAGGAGTGAGGGAAGGACATGTAGTATTGTGTAGGAGTGAATGAAGGACCTGCAGGGTGGTGTAGGAGTGAGGGAAGGACTTCTAGTATTGTGTAGGAGTGAAAGAAAGTTTTATAGTATTGTGTAGGAGTGAGGGAAGGACTTGCAATATTGTGGAGGAGTGAGGAAATGGCTTCTAGTATTGTGTAGGAGTGAGGGAAGGACTTACAGGGTGGTGTAAGAGTGAGGGAAGTACTTGTAGCAATGTGTAGGACTGAGAGAAGGACTTGCAGGGTTGTGTAGGAGTAAAGGAAGAACTTGCATGGTTGCATTGGAGTTAAGGAAGGATATGCAGGTTTGTGTAGGAGTGAAGGAAGGATATGCAGGGTTGTGTAGGAGTGAAGGAAGGACTTGCAAGGTTGTGTAGGAGTGAGGAAAAGACTTGCAGGGTTATGTAGAAGTGAGGGAAGGACTTTCAGTGTTGTGTAAGAGTGAAAGAAGGACTTGTAGTATTGTGTAGGAGTAAGGGAAGGACTTGCAGTATTATTTAGAAGTGAGGGAAGACTTCTAGTATTGTGTAGGAGTGAGAGAAGTACTTGCAGTGTTGTGTAGAAATGAGGGAAGGATTTCTAGTATTGTGTAGGAGTGAGGGAAGGACTTCTAGTATTGTGTAGGAATGATGGAAGGACTTGCACTGTTGTGTGGGAGTGAAAGAAGGACTTCCAGGGTTGGTTAGGAGTTAAGGAAAGGCATGCAGGGTTATGTAGGAGTTAAGCAAGGACATGCAGGGTTGTGTAGGGGTGACGGAAGGACTTGAAGGGTTGTGTGGGAGTGAAGGATGGACATGCAGGGTTGTGTAGGACTGAGGGAAGGGCATGCAGGTTGTGTAGGAGTGAGAGAAGGACTTGTAGTGTGGTGTAGGAGTGACGGAAGGACTTGTTGTGTTGGAGTAAGGGAAGGACTTGTAGTGTGGTGTAGGAGTAAGGGAAGGAATTGTAGTGTTATGTATGAGTGATGGAAGGAATTGTAGTGTTGTGTATTAGTGAGAGAAGGACTTGTAGTAGTGGGGGAAGGACTTGTAATATTGTTTAGGAGTGAGGGAAGGACTTGTAGTGTTGTGTAGGCGTGAGGGATGGACTTGGTATGTTGTGTGGGAGTGAGGGATGAACTTGTAGTATTGTGTAGGAGTAAGGGATGGACTTGGTATGTTGTGTGGGAGTGAGGGATGAACTTGTAGCATTGTTTAGGAGTGAGGGATGGACTTGGTGTGTTGTGTAGGAGTGAGAGAATTTTGTAGCAAATGCTCTATCTCATTCACCAGACTGAAAATTAAACACAAGGTTTTTATCTTTGGGGAGGGAGTTTTATAAGGCTCTGAATATATTTGATTGAGAGGTAATTACACTGCTTCTTCAGTAGGTAGGACTATATTCTCTATATGTTCCTCTATGTAAACATTATCCAGTATGTTATATATATTAATTTATAATAAGTATGTAATAAGTAAATCAGCTTAACGTTGTGCATTTAATTGGTAAATTAGTATGGTATTTGGCGGCATGGTATCCACATTGTGTGGGTCACGGCTATTGCAGGGAGGTAGACGAGCCTGGCTGCTGATAGTGTGTGGTGCAAGTGTGGTACAATTGGTCTGGACTCAGGATATACTGTATTTATATGGAGATAAGTGGTGTATACTTTTGTACTTTTCTAGTGTATGGTGAGGACTGAGGTTCGGGTTTGGGTTAATTTAGGCTGTGGTCATCTGTACTGTACTTAAATTGTTCCTTTACTTGACCTTTGTTTGTGGTCTCTTAACTTTATAATGCTAAGTTATGCATTTAATGATTCATCTTCAATATGATACCTATATTTTGAGTTTATCTGAGGGTTATTATTGAGAAGCTGGTGGAGATAATATAAGAGTCATTACAGTGTTTACCCTGCTTTTTGTTGTGACCACTCGTGTGACTTGACTAGTGGTAAATTCTTGATAAAGAGGAGTGCTGGCATAACAGTATGAAGAAAGAGTGATTTTAATTCTTGTCGCCCTGCAATATATACAAAAAAACTATTTTTAGTTAATAAAATTTTAATTTCACAGGTATTAACAGAAAATACTACTCCAGGGAGGATGAGGACCATAACTTGGTGTACAGATGACGAGGCAACATCAAGATGGACAAGAGAAACGATCAAGAGGACATTAAAGGATGAACATTCTCTAAATAACTCAGCCTACCAAACATGACAGGAAGTTGTATTGTATATATGTAAGTGTTGGTTAAATACGTCCACATGAATACTAAAACAGATTATAACAGTGTGTTGCAATCTTATCTACTGACTACTGTAGAGATACTGTAGCACTGTAGGAGTGAGGAAAGAACAAGCAATATTATGTAAGAGTGAGGGAAGGACATGCGGTGATGTGGAGGAGTGAGGAAAGGACATGAAGTGATGTGTAGGAGTGAGGAAAGGACATGAAGTGATGTGTAGGAGTGAAGGAAGGACTTGCGGGGTTGTGTAGACGAGGGAAGGACGTCTAGTTTTGTGTAGGATTGAGGTAAGGACATCTGGTATTGTGTAGAAGTGAGAGAAGGACTTGCAGTGTTGTGTAGAAATGAGTGAAGGACATCTAGTGTTGTGTAGGAGTGAGGGAAGGACCTGCAGGGATGTGCAGGAGTGAGGAAAGGACCTGCAGAATTGTGTAGAAATGAGGGAAGGACTTCTAGTTATGTGTAAGAGTGAGGGAAGGACATGCAGTGTTGTGTAGGAGTGAGGGAAGGACTTCTAGTATTATTTTGGAATGAGGGAAGGACTTGCAGTGTTGTGTAGGAGTGAGGGAAGTACTTGTAGTGTGGTGTAGGAGTGAGGGAAGGACTTGTAAATGCGGTGTATGAGTGAGACATGGACTTTTAGTGTGATCTAGGAGTGAGAGAAGGACTTGTAGTATGGTGTAGGATTGAGGGAAGGACTTGTAGTGTTGTGTATAAGTGAGGGGAGGACTTGTAGTGTTGAGTAGGAGAGAGGGAAGGTCTTGCAGGGTTGTGTAGGTGTGAGGGAAGGACTTGCAGTGTTGTGTAGGTGTGAGGGAAGGACTTGCAGGGTTGCGTAGGAGTGAGAGAAGGACTTGTAGTGTGGTGTAGGAGTGACAGAAGGACTTGTTGTGTTGGAGTAAGGGAAGGACTTGTAGTGTTGTGTATGAGTGAGCGAAGGACTTGTAGTGTTGTGTATTAGTGAGGGAAGGACTTGTGGTGTAGGAGTGAGGGAAGGACTTGTAAATGCGGTGTGGGAATGAGGGAAGGACTTGTAGTGTGGTGTAGGAGTGAGGGAAGGAATTGTAGTGTGGTGTAGGAGTGAGGGAAAGACTTGTGTGGTGTAGGAGTGAGGGAAGGACTTGTAAATTCGGTGAAGGAGTGAGAGAAAGATTTATAATGTGGTGTAGGAGTGAGGGAAGGATTTGTAGTGTTGTGTATTAGTGAGGGAAGGACTTGTAGTGTTGTGTAGGATTGAGGGAAGGACTTGTAGTTTTGTGTTGGAGGGAGGAAAGGACTTGTAAATGCGGTGTAGGAGTGAGAGAAGGACTTGTCGTGTGGTGTTGGAGTGAGGGAAGGACTTGTAGTGTTGTGTAGGAGTGAGGGAAGGACTTGCAGGTTTGTGTAGGAGTGAGAGAAGGACTTGTTTAGGAGTGACCATATAGACTTGTGGCGTTGCGAAACTTGTAAAATCTAATACACTGTTGTAATCTTTTATGTGGATTTGTAACTAGACAATCAGGAAGTATTTTGTTCAACTTAATTATTTTGGACTTTAGTTTCATCTTCAATTGCAAAAGAAAAATTTTATTTTTCCTGGCAGTAAAATACAAGATGTTAGTTTAAGATTTTATTGTAAAATTAAGTAATTATTACAGCTTTACATCTTACTTGTAACCAGTGAGCCTTTCCTGTGGGCAAACTTTTGAAAATGTAAAAAAAAATGATTGTATTTGTTGTAAATGTTCTGAGGCAGTATGTCCCTCCTAGGGGCTATGTGAGGCCCCCAGGGCTTATATGCCGCCGCCACGGACTGTTTGGCTAATTAGGGCTGTGTGATGATCATAGGTGGTTGTATAATGAATTTAAGGACTATGTAAGGTTGTCAGGGGTAGTCTGGCCCAACCAGAGGCTGTTTGTGGCTATATTGTGAATATCAACTTGGAGATGTGTGAGGCTCTCAGAGAGCTGCTGCACTTGTGACTGAGGGGGTTAATTGATGCTCTTAATGTCTGTGTACAGAAAAAGATGAATATATCCTAAATAAGTCAGTCTACCCGACATGACAGGAAGTTGTATTGTGTATAATATTTACTGCTGGTTCGACAAGTCTTTATAAATGCTAAAATTGATTATAACGGTGTATTGAAAGTTTATCTACTGATTACTGTAGGACTGAGGGAACGACATACAGTATTGAGTAAGAATCAGGGAAGGACTTCAGTGTTAAGTAGGAATCAGGGAAGGACTTCAGTATTGTGTAGGAATGAGGGAAGGACTTGCTGACCTAATGAATGAGAGGAGGACTTACTGACCTACTAAGGAGTAAGAGGAGGACTTACTGACCTACTAAGGAGTAAGAGGAGGACTTACTGACCTACTAAGGAGTGAGAGGAGGACTTACTGACCTACTAAGGAGTGACAGGAGGATTTGCAGTGTTTTATAGGAGTGAGGGAAGGACAAGCAATGTTGTGTAGTATGAGGGGAGGACTCATTGTGATGTATAGGAGTGAGAGAAGGACTCACTGTGCTGTGTTTAGGAGTGTGGGAAGGACTCACTGTGACGTGTAGGAGTGAAGGAAGGTCTCACTGTGATATGTAGGAGTGAAGGAAGGTCTCGCTGTGATGTGTAGGAGTGAGGGAAGGACTCACTGTGATGTGAAGGAGTGAGGGAAGGTCTCGCTGTGATGTGTAGGAGTGAGGGAAGGGAGTCACTGTGATGTGTAGGAGTGAGGGAAGGACTGATTGTGAGGTGTAAAGTGAAGGGCTTCTGTCTCACCAATGAGGCAGACTACTGGTGATGACGTCATTGCTCTTGTGGTCTGTTCCACCATTGACGTAGACTACTAGTGGTGACGTCACTGCTGTGGTCCACCAATGGAATGCCCAAGGTGACTTCAGCTCACTTAAAATGCAGAGAACTTGTTACATAATGTTACAAGCAAGTTGTAATGATTTAATAAGAACTGAAAATTACAGTAAATTCTTTAAGTAGCATCTTTTAATCCAGTGCCAGCAAGAGTAAAATAGTTCAAAATAAGTCAACAATGTCATAACATTGTTAAAGTTACGATATTTTGTACAGTAGTTTCATCTTCATTTGAATAACACAATGTTTTACTCTAGCTGGCACAGCACTGAAATAAAAAATGCCAGTTTAGGAATTTACCTTAATTATCATTTAGTTATTTATTACGTGTTCACAACTTGCTTTGTAACCAATGAATTTTTCCTCTGGACAAACTTTTGTAATTGTATTTTGTTTTTGTTTTTCAAATGTTACACATTTTAAAAATTAATTACAAGGCAGTGTATCTTCAAGGGGATAAGTGATGTTTGTGGCAACTTGGGGATGTGTGAGGCTCTTAAGAGCTGTCTGTGTCTCTGAGGAGGCTGATTGATTCTCCCCTCAGATCTACATGATGCTTCTAGGGGCTTATAAGTAGCTAGTTGTGTACAGCTAGTAAGGGCTATGTGATGACACTGAAGGCTGTCTGTCACTGCTAGGGACAGTGATGCTGCCAAGGGCTGGGTGCCAAGGCTTATCCGAGCCCCCTACTATAGAGAGGCGAGGCACGTCGACCAAGGTACACTGGTAGCCTTGCATGACCCAGGTTGGGTCGCCTTCATGGGACACTGTACACAGGTTGTAGTACCATAAGGGCAACCTAACCTAGCAGTAACCTGGTGTCAATCATTACAATAAATGTTTGTAGAGTGACTTAATGTGTCGAATAAATGAAAAAAATACTTTTTTCTTTTTTTTAATAATCCTAATAAAAAAGTTGAAAACAAAAGGGTTCCAAAGGTAAAAATGATGAGAACCAATTTTTATACTTAAACGAAAAGTAGAAAATCTACGTCACCGGAAAGTAGATACTTACGATCTTTTGAGAATTAGAAAAATCCTAAGTTAATTTTCTCTTAAGTTCGAACTTACGACAATTAAAAAGATCGTAAATTCGGATTCTCAAAAGATCGTAATTATCTACTTTTCGGGAAAGTAGATTATCGACTTTTTGGTAAAATATTACCTACTTTTAAGAAGTAGGTTATCATAGAAAACGGGAAATTTGTATAACAGAAAATGGGAAATATCTACTTTCTGGGAAAGTTGGTTATCTACTTATCATAGAAAACGGGAAATTTGTATCATAGAAAATGGGAAATAATCTACTTTCCGGGAAAGTTGGTTATCTACTTTCCCGAAAAGTAGATAATCTACTTTTCGGGAAAGTAGATTATCGACTTTTCAGGGAAGTAGATAAGCGACTTTTTTAGAAATATTACCTAATTTTCAGAAGTAGATTATCATAGAAAACGGGAAATTTGTATCATAGAAAATGGGAAATAATCTACTTTCCGGGAAAGTTGGTTATCTACTTTCCCGAAAAGTAGATTATCTACTTTTCGGAAAAGTAGATTATCGACTTTTCGGGGAAGTAGATTATCGACTTTTTGGTAAAATATTACCTAATTTTCTGAATTAGATTATCATAGAAAACGGGAAATTTGTATCATAGAAAATGGGAAATAATCTACTTTCCGGGAAAGTTGGTTATCTACTTTCCCGAAAAGTAGATTATCTACTTTTCGAGAAAGTAGATTATCGACTTTTCGGAGAAGTAGATTATCGACTTTTTCATAAAATATTACCTATTTTAAGAAGTAGATTATCATAGAAAACGGGAAATTTGTATCACAGAAAATGAAATATCTACTTTCTGCAGGAAGTTGGTGATCTACTTTCCCGAAAAGTAGATTATCTACTTTACTAAAGGAAAGTAGATTATCGACTTTCCGGGGAAGTAGATTATCGACTTTAGTAAAATATTACTGGTACAAGATTAGATTATCATAGAAAAACAGGTAGAAAATTTGTATCTAGAAAATGAAATATCTACTTTCTGGGAAGTTGGTTATCTACTTATCATAGAAAAATTTGTATCATAAAAAATGGGAAATATCTACTTTCCGGAAAGTTGGTTATCTACTTTCCCGAAAAGTAGATAGATTTTCTACTTTTCGGGAAAGTAGATTATCGAATTTTCGAGGAAGTAGATTATCGATTTTTTGGGGAAATATTACCTAATTTTGCGAAGTAGATTATCATAGAAAACGGGAAATTTGTATCATAAAAAATGGGAAATATCTACTTTCCGGGAAAGTTGGTTATCTACTTTCCCGAAAAGTAGATAGATTTTCTACTTTTCGGGAAAGTAGATTACCGACTTTTCGAGGAAGTAGATTATCGATTTTTTGGGAAATATTACCTAATTTTGCGAAGTAGATTATCATAGAAAACGGGAAATTTGTATCATAAAAAATGGGAAATCTACTTTTCGGGAAAGTAGATTATCGACTTTTCGGGGAAGTAGATTATCGACTTTTTCATAAAATATTACCTATTTTAAGAAGGAGATTATCATAGAAAACGGAAAATTTGTATCACAGAAAATGGAAAATATCTACTTTCTGGGAAAGTTGGTTATCTACTTATCATAGAAAACGGGAAATTTGTTTCATAGAAAATGGGAAATAATCTACTTTCCGGGAAAGTTGGTTATCTACTTTCCCGAAAAGTAGATTATCTACTTCTCATGAAAGTAGATTATCGACTTTTCGGGGAAGTAGATTATCGACTTTTTGGTAAAATATTACCTAATTTTCTGAATTAGATTATCATAGAAAACGGGAAATTTGTATCATAGAAAATGGGAAATAATCTACTTTCCGGGAAAGTTGGTTATCTACTTTCCCGAAAAGTAGATTATCTACTTTTCGAGAAAGTAGATTATCGACTTTTCGGGGAAGTAGATTATCGACTTTTTGGTAAAATATTACCTAATTTTCTGAATTAGATTATCATAGAAAACGGGAAATTTGTATCATAGAAAATGGGAAATAATCTACTTTCCGGGAAAGTTGGTTATCTACTTTCCCGAAAAGTAGATTATCTACTTCTCATGAAAGTAGATTATCGACTTTTCGGGGAAGTAGATTATCGACTTTTTGGTAAAATATTACCTAATTTTCTGAATTAGATTATCATAGAAAACGGGAAATTTGTATCATAGAAAATGGGAAATAATCTACTTTCCGGGAAAGTTGGTTATCTACTTTCCCGAAAAGTAGATTATCTACTTTTCGGGAAAGTAGATTATCGACTTTTCGGGGAAGTAGATTATCGACTTTTTGGTAAAATATTACCCTACTTTTAAAAAGTAGATTATCATAGAAAACGGGAAATTTGTATCATAGAAAATGGGAAATAATCTACTTTCCGGGAAAGTTGGTTATCTACTTTCCCGAAAAGTAGATTATCTACTTTTCGGGAAAGTAGATTATCGACTTTTCGGGGAAGTAGATTATCGACTTTGTCATAAAATATTACCTATTTTAAGAAGTAGATTATTATAGAAAACGAGGAATTTGTATCACAGAAAATGGAAAATATCTACTTTCTGGGAAAGTTGGTTATCTACTTATCATAGAAAACGGGAAATTTGTTTCATAGAAAATGGGAAATAATCTACTTTCCGGGAAAGTTGGTTATCTACTTTCCCGAAAAGTAGATTATCTACTTTTCGGGAAAGTAGATTATCGACTTTTCGGGTAAGTAGATTATCGACTTTTTAGTAAAATATTACCCTACTTTTAAAAAGTAGATTATCATAGAAAACGGGAAATTTGTATCATAGAAAATGGGAAATAATCTACTTTCCGGGAAAGTTGGTTATCTACTTTCCCGAAAAGTAGATTATCTACTTTTCGAGAAAGTAGATTATCGACTTTTCGGAGAAGTAGATTATCGACTTTTTCATAAAATATTACCTATTTTAAGAAGTAGATTATCATAGAAAACGGGAAATTTGTATCATAGAAAATGGGATATAATCTACTTTCCGGGAAAGTTGGTTATCTACTTTCCCGAAAAGTAGATTATCTACTTTTCGGGAAAGTAGATTATCGACTTTTCGGGGAAGTAGATTATCGACTTTTTGGTAAAATGTTACCTAATTTTCTGAATTAGATTATCATAGAAAACGGGAAATTTGTATCATAGAAAATGCGAAATAATCTACTTTCCGGGAAAGTAGATTATCTACTTTTCTGGAAAGTAGATTATCGACTTTTCGGGGAAGTAGATTATCGAGTTTTTGGTAAAATGTTACCTAATTTTCTGAATTAGATTATCATAGAAAACGGGAAATTTGTATCATAGAAAATGGGAAATAATCTACTTTCCGGGAAAGTTGGTTATCTACTTTCCCGAAAAGTAGAATATCTATTTTTCGGGAAAGTAGATTATCGACTTTTCGGGGAAGTAGATTATCGACTTTTTCATAAAATATTACCTATTTTAAGAAGTAGATTATCATAGAAAACGAGAAACTTGTATCACAGAAAATGGAAATTATCTACTTTCTGGGAAAGTTGGTTATCTACTTATCATAGAAAACGAGAAATTTGTACAATAGAAAATGGGAAATAATCTACTTTCCGGGAAAGTTGGTTATCTACTTTCCCGAAAAGTAGATTATCTACTTTTCGGGAAAGTAGATTATCGACTTTTCCGGGAAGTAGATTATCGACTTTTTCGTAAAATATTACCTAATTTTCTGAATTAGATTATCATAGAAAACGGAAATTTGCATCATTAAGAAAAATGGGGAAATATCTACTTTCGGGGAAAGTTGGTTATCTACTTATCATAGAAAACGGAATTTGTATCATGGTGAAAATGGGAAATAATTCACTTCAAAGTTGGTTATTTATTTCCTTTTGTGCAAAAAGTAGATTATCTATTTTTCGGGGAAAGTAGATACGGACTTTTCGAGCAAGTAGATTATCGACTTTTGCAAATATTACTTCCACTTTTCGAATTAGATTATCATAGAAAACGGGAAATTTGTATCATAAAAAATGGGAAATATCTACTTTCCGGGAAAGTTGGTTATCTACTTTCCCGAAAAGTAGATAGATTTTCTACTTTTCGGAAAAGTAGATTATCGATTTTTCGTAGCTAGATTATCGACTTTTGCAAAAATACATCAATTTTCTGAATTCAGATTATCATAGAAAACGGGAAATTTATATCATAGAAAATGGGAAATAATCTACTTTCTGGGAAAGTTGGTTATCTACTTTCCCGAAAAGTAGATTATCTACTTTCGGGAAAGTAGATTATCGACTTTTCGGGGAAGTAGATTATAGACTTTTTCATAAAATATTACCGATTTTAAGAAGTAGATTATCATAGAAAACGAGAAATTTGTATCACAGAAAATGGAAATTATCTACTTTCTGGGAAAGTTGGTTATCTACTTATCATAGAAAACGGGAAATTTGTATCATAGAAAATGGGAAATAATCTAATTTCCGGGAAAGTTGGTTATCTACTTTCCCGAAAAGTAGAATATCTATTTTTCGGGAAAGTAGATTATCGACTTTTCGGGGAAGTAGATTATCGACTTTTTCATAAAATATTACCTATTTTAAGAAGTAGATTATCATAGAAAACGGGAAATTTGTATCACAGAAAATGGGAAATATCTACTTTCTGGGAAAGTTGGTTATCTACTTATCATAGAAAACGGGAAATTTGTATCATAGAAAATGGGAAACAATTCACTTTCCGAAAGTTGGTTGTTTATTTCCGGAAAAGTAGATTATCTATTTTCGACAGAAAGTAGACACGATTTTCGGGGAAGTAGATTGATGACTTTTTTGCAAAATATTACCTACCCTTTCTGAATTAGACATCACAGAAAATCTAGGGAAAATTTGTATCATAGAAAATGGGAAATAATCTACTCTCCGGGAAAGTTGGTTATCTACTTTCCCGAAAAGTAGATTATCTACTTTTCGGGAAAGTAGATTATCGACTTTTCGGGGAAGTAGATTATCGACTTTTTCATAAAATATTATCTATTTTAAGAAGTAGATTATCATAGAAAACGGGAAATTTGTATCACAGAAAATGGGAAATAGGCTATCTACTTTCTGGGAAAGTTGGTTATCTACTTTCCCGAAAAGTAGATTATCTATTTTTCGGGAAAGTAGATTATCGACTTTTCGGGGAAGTAGATTTTCGACTTTTTGGTAAAATATTACCTAATTTTCTGAATTAGATTATCATAGAAAACGGGAAATTTGTATCAAAGAAAATGGGAAATAATCTACTTTCCGGGAAAGTTGGTTATCTACTTATCATAGAAAACGGGAAATTTGTATCATAGAAAATGGGAAATAATCTACTTTCCGGGAAAGTTGGTTATCTACTTTCCCGAAAAGTAGATTATCTATTTTTCGGGAAAGTAGATTATCGACTTTTCGGGGAAGTAGATTTTCGACTTTTTGGTAAAATATTACCTAATTTTCTGAATTAGATTATCATAGAAAACGGGAAATTTGTATCAAAGAAAATGGGAAATAATCTACTTTCCGGGAAAGTTGGTTATCTACTTTCCCTAAAAGTAGATTATCTACTTTTCGAGAAAGTAGATTATCGACTTTTCGGGGAAGTAGGTTATCGACTTTTTGCTAAAATATTACCTAATTTTCTGAATTAGATTATCATAGAAAACGGGAAATTTGTATCATAGAAAATGGGAAATAATCTACTTTCCGGGAAAGTTGGTTATCTACTTATAGAAAACGGGAAATTTGTATCATAGAAAATGGGAAATAATCTAATTTCCGGGAAAGTTGGTTATCTACTTATAGAAAACGGGAAATTTGTATCATAGAAAATGGGAAATAATCTACTTTCCGGGAAAGTTGGTTATCTGCTTTCCCGAAAAGTAGATTATCTACTTTTCGTGAAAGTAGATTATCGACTTTTCGGGGAAGTAGATTATCGACTTTTTGGTAAAATATTACCTAATTTTCTGAATTAGATTATCATAGAAAACGGGAAATTTGTATCATAGAAAATGGGAAATAATCTACTCTCCGGGAAAGTT
>NW_024752197.1:0-9344 GCF_018991925.1 Homarus americanus
TTTCTTGTGTTTTTGCTTTGGTTGTTATGTCGGCTGGTCTCCCGTTTTTTGTTATAGTTCTCATGTTTTGTTCTTACACACCTTTTATGGTAGTAATAATGTTATACGTGTTTACTACGACTACTATATGTAGATGATGTGACAGGTTTTTCGTAATACGACAAATAACACATCAGTTTCTATGGTGAAATGTAAATATTGTTGTTGTATATACCGGTAAGACAATGAGTTAACTTTTAGTTTTACCAGTTTATTATCAAAAGGGATTAAATAAGCCTGGAGTGATGGGTACCGGGTATACTGTGTTATGTAGCTTTGTAGTAAGCGTCATCAGTCATTCATCTTATTAAGCGTCATCAGTCATTCATCTTATTAAGCGTCATCAGCCATTCATCTTATTAAGCGTCATCAGTCATTCATCTTATTAAGCGTCACCAGTCATTCATCTTATTAAGCGTCATCAGTCATTCCTCTTATTAAGCGTCATCAGTCATTCATCTTATTAAGCGTCACCAGTCATTCATCTTATTAAGCGTCATCAGTCATTCATCATATTAAGCGTCATCAGTCATTCATCTTATTAAGCGTCACCAGTCATTCATCTTGTTAAGCGTCATCAGTCATTCATCTTATTAAGCGTCATCAGTCATTCATCTTATTAAGCGTCATCAGTCATTCATCTTGTTAAGCGTCATCAGTCATTCATCTTATTAAGCGTCATCAGTCATTCATCTTATTAAGAGCTTTATTTTGAACAGCGGAAAAAGAAAAAATAAGGAAAACATAAACAAATTAGTACAGTGTGTGTTAGCGGTGCTTTCATGTGTCTCCCTCGTGAGAGGCACAACACACACTGTGTATATATATTTTTTAAATTGATATATTACTGTGTTCCTGTGTTTATTCCATATGGCACCTGTGTGTGTGTGTGTGTGTGTGTGTGTGTGTGTGTGTGTGTGTGTGTGTGTGTGTGTTGAAAAGAAACATAAGTACTATAAGCCCTATCACTATGGGAGGCCGTAACCCTCGTGTCACATTTTATCATCATCACATTTGTTAACACTTGGTGTGACAGCTACACTATGGAAATTATAACGTAGTCAAATATTGCACAATTTTAGTTGTGTAAACTCTGGTACAACGTGTTGTTGGAAAGTTTTTTTTAATAAATGGATCTATAAAGCACTGGGGTTTAAAATTCGATGAATAATAACAAGTCCAACCTTGCTTGAGGTCTTTAGTTGTTTGTTTTACTCAGTCGTTCACAACGTTATGCATATATGATGTTAGTTGAACTGCAAGTTGAAGAGCACTTTTGATATATACACTACAGTGCTGTTTATCTGTGCTTTAATTCCTCCTACAGTGGGAGTTATGTGTTATGATATATTTATGGCAAGACTGAGGAGTGGATATTGTGGGGTCTGTATATCACATACTACACCGGACGGCCCGCACATGAGATAGTTCTGGTTGAGGGAGACCTAAGTATACGGAGACGTCAGTTGTTAAACTCTGCAATACTCACGTCAGGTTTGGTTCACGCAGGTCAGGTTCACGCTAGTTGATGGTGAAAGTCGACAATTCGTGAAGACCACCGAGTAACCTGACGCAGATTATTTAACAGTGGACACAGACAACAGATGTACACAACACGAAGAACACAACACGAAGAACACCGGTTTGAGTGTTGGGGCTGGGCTTTTAAGTTCCAGATTTTGAATCTTGGTAAGGGAAGCTTGTATAGAGTTAACAAACTGGTCCAAACACGCTCCTTACTCGACTCTTGTGTAAAGGTACAATATACCACAAGGTAACTGGGGGTGAAGCACAGGCTGGTCCAGAGCCATGTGTCAGATGCTGTTGTCGAAGAGATAAAGTCTTTAAAATCATCTCTGTGACTACTGCTGTAAAACTGCACCTTACCTTAATAAAACTGTTATTGTGGTTCATCACTCACTAGGGGAAAATGGATACCATGATTTAGAGAGTGTGAAAGATAACCAACCTGTTACAATCGTCTCCATAACAAATCTCCTAAGTGGCAAGACACATTACCGCACCTCAACACTAAAACACCGTCGGCGTCGATATTTACAACACTACAGTCAATCCTGTTTTCACCGTTGATTTTGGAGGAAATAATTACACGTGAGGATATTCTCTCATAAGCCTCACTTCACGTTCACAAGCACATGCGAGGATATTCCCTCATAAGCCTCACTTCACGTTCACAAGCCCACGTGAGGATATTCCCTCATAAGCCTCACTTCACGTTCACAAGCACACGTGAGGATATTCCCTCATAAGCCTCACTTCACGTTCACAAACACATTAAACAGTTCACATTATTACAAAAGTTCTCTCACAGGGAATATATGATAGGTCCAGGCACTCACCACCAAGTGTTTACCTGGTGAATGTCCGCTGCCACACTACCCGGAGTGTCCGCTGCCACACTATCCGGAGTGTCCGCTGCCACACTACCCGGAGTGTCCGCTGCCACACTACCCGGAGTGTCCGCTGCCACACTATCCGGAGTGTCCGCTGCCACACTACCCGGAGTGTCTGCCCACATATTCACTACCGGGAGTGTCCGCTGCCACACTACCCGGAGTGTCCGCTGCCACACTACCTGGAGTGTCCGCTGCCACACTACCGGGAGTGTCAGCTGCCACACTACCCGGAGTGTCCGCTGACACACTATCCGGAGTGTCGGCTGCCACACTACCCGGAGTGTCCGCTGCCACACTACCCGGAGTGTCCGCTGCCACACTACCCGGAGTGTCCGCTGCCACACTACCCGGAGTGTCCGCTACCACACTACCCGGAGTGTCCGCTGCCACACTACCCGGAGTGTCCGCTGCCACACTACCGGGAGTGTCCGCTGACACACTATCCGGAGTGTCCGCTGCCACACTACCCGGAGTGTCCGCTGCCACACTACCCGGAGTGTCCGCTGCCACACTACCCGGAGTGTCACCTTGCCACCGGAGTGTCCACTGCCACACTACCCGGAGTGTCCGTCCGCTGCCACACTACCCGGAGTGTCCGCTGCCACACTACCCGGAGTGTCCACTGCCACACTACCCGGAGTGTCCACTGCCACACTACCCGGAGTGTCCACTGCCACACTACCCGGAGTGTCCGCTGCCACGCTACCTGGAGAATGTAATATGTGGCTAGGCCCATGAACCCCCATTACCACCACGACTACGGGGACATGACGACCATAGTGCCTGGGCGACCATAGTGCCTGGACACCATAGCATACACGAAAAGTATGACTGTACAGTATGGGGAGACTTGGACGTGTGTGTGTGTGTGTATTATTCCTCAGCCAGTTGGTCTCTGTCCACTTCATGATCAGTGACATGGTTGTGTTGGTCAGGCTGCGGTAAGGAAGGTATGTGATGAGGCTTCATAGACCAGTAAAGTGTCTGACCAATGTATACCCGATGAGGAACCAGGGAGCCTAGTGTAGCCAGTATGGTGCAAATAGTGTGCGGTGATATTAGGGTGATGCTTATTGTGTGGTGATAATATTGTGTGGTGCTCATTGTGTGGTGATAATATTGTGTGGTGCTCATTGTGTGGTGATAATATTGTGTGGTGCGCATTGTGTGGTGATAATATTGTGTGGTGCTCATTGTGTGGTGATAATATTGTGTGGTGCTCATTGTGTGGTGATAATATTGTGTGGTGCTCATTGTGTGGTGATAATCATTGTGTGGTGATAATATTGTGTGGTGCTCATTGTGTGGTGATAATATTGTGTGGTGCTCATTGTGTGGTGATAATAGTGTGGTGCTCATTGTGTGGTGCTCATAGTATGGTGCTCATTGCGTGGTGATAATAGCGTGGTGCTCATTGTATGGTGATAATAGTGTGGTACTCATTATGTGGTGATAATAATATGGTGCTTATTGTGTGGTGATAATATTTTGTGGTGCTCATTGTGTGGTGATAATATTGTGACGTTCATATGGTGATAATAGCGTGGTACTCATTGTTTGGTGATAATATTGTGTGGTGCTCATTGTGTGGTGATAATAGTGTAGTTCTCATTGTGTGGTGATAATAGTGTAGTTCTCATTGTGTGGTGATAATAGTGTAGTTCTCATTGTGTGGTGATAATAGTGTAGTTCTCATTGTGTGGTGATAATAGTGTAGTTCTCATTGCGTGGTGATAATAGTGTAGTTCTCATTGTGTGGTGATAATAGTGTAGTTCTCATTGGGTGGTGCTCATAGTGTGGTGATAATAGTGTGGTGCTCATTGTGTGGTGTTAAACTAAGGAATCTCATATATTTTTCTGAATGACGGACTCACTGGCTTTACTAAGGACTGTACCACAATGGACTCTAGAACAAGAATGTGTCGTGATGAAACAGAATTTTAGTTGGAGTATTTGTTAGCCGCTAGTGTTATCTAGAACTTGGTTGATGATGCAGAATTATAATGAAACTACTGTACTTATTAAGGTTTGAAAGGGCTATATAGTACATAGTTAAGTTGAAAGAGGTGATAGGCCAATTATATTTAGTCTTACGGCACTTAACGTATTGACCAACACAAGGACACGTGCTGGGTGTCATGCTATTTTCTGGTGTGCATTTAGCAGCTCCAATCACAAGTAATTTAAATATTCGTCTTGGGCGGAGATTGTGTCATTTGGCCCATAAGCCCTGAGGCACAACTTTCAGCTCGACTATATTAAACCTGTCCTGAATCCAGCCACAAGTGAGACTAATTAAAAATCTTAATTAATTCTCTGCTAATAAAGGTACGAATTATATATAAAACGAATCACCGAATTTAGAATGGACCTCATCCGACTTTTTTTTTAAATTGGTCTGTATTTTTATGGTAGACATAATTGGAATATAACTTCAGTTCAGTTAGTAAGGCGATTATTGTGAGGTGTAGTTGACAACACACTAAAGGTTAGATCAAATGTTGGGTCTGACTCACTGTTATAATGGTTCAGTTTGTGAGGTAATTGCCAAGGGACTAAATGTTGTTCAGTATAGATACTCTCGAGTGTGTCCGGGAACTCTTACAGTCACGGAGAAACAGGCCTGTTAATCCTCCGCTCCATACATGAACCCTGAGTCTCATGAACCTGTGTGGTGTCTCGGATTCACAGGTTCAGAGTCTGAGGTCGGAGGACTGACAGAACTCTTTCCCGTGACTGTACCACAACACAGTGTTGGAAGTGAGCGTAAGTCTTTCCTCTACTTCATCTTTCTCGAAGTCAACTAATTTTATTTATTTTTACATAAAAGATGACGGCCAGGAGACAGCACCAACCATCACCTTTGTCGTTTCATATATAAGGTGTAATACCTCGCTGATGATAGTGTCAGGCGTCTGGCCACCAAACGACACCTCCTCTATGAGAATTCTGGGGTGAATATAAAAGAGGCTGATCAATTGGTGATAAAAATGATAGCGGCGTGGAAGCCTGGCAACACCATGATCAATACGAAGCGACTAGGGGCAAGAATGCAGTCATTGCAGACTGGGTTGGCTCGGAAGACCCACCCAAGACCATTCGAGTCCGTGGTGCCTATCGGACTCTGAAGGTAACACTCTATCAGCCCCCTAACCGGAGGTGTTACAACTGTCAGCACTGGGGCCATGTGGCCCGGTTATGCCCCTCGACTAAGCCGTGGTGTGTGTCTCTGCTCAAGGCAACATGCAACACAGGTTTGCAGAGATACAGTTGCTCAAGGGGGTGTCATCCAACAGAAGTGTATTAACTGCAAAACAGTTGGAGTTCCTGTATGGCACCCTAACTGTTCTAGAGCTCCTACACCCTTCAGCGCCCAGACCCGCCACCCAGGCAGGTCTCAAGAAACACTAATGCTGCTAGGGTACTCCCTACGGCCAACCCCTGGCCTGCCCTCCCCACCAAAGCTCCAGGATCATCACCAGCAGTCATCGAAAGATCAGCATGGGGCAACACAGACGTACCGACACAACAGGTAGCTGCCAACACACTCCCTGCACAAAGTGAAGAGATCAATGATTTGAAAAATGAAATTAAAGAACTCAAAGCTCAGTTTACAGCTCTAACTGAAATGTTTGGGAGCCTCTGTGATACACTAAAGGAAAAAACACCACCAACACAGTGCAGCAACTTCGGAAAAATTACAGTCAAACTGAAGACATTCAGATGTCAGTACCAGATGTGGAAACTCAAGACCCACCAGGAACTAGTGTCCACGCAGAGGAAAATAGTGATACTGGTAACAGTTTTACTGATGCCTCTGTGGACATGGTCAGTGAAGATGAACAAGCACAAACAGAAAATGGTGGTGATGTCGAGTGTAACCAAAGTGTGTTGTTGTCTGCCAATGAAATACAACAATTGTTGAGCCGTACGTGCTCCAGAAATGTTTCCAAAAGGTTAACTGGCCTACTGCCTGCCGAAGGGACAGGCCTCGCAGAAAAGAACAGTATCATACAGTGCCTTTTGCTTCTTTCCAAATACATTTCATAATGGCCAGTGTTAATACCAGACAAAATTCCAAATACATTTCATAATGGCCAGTGTTAATACCAGGCAAAGATACAGAGCGGTGAAGGTGATGAGTTGGAACATCTCATCCCTTAGAAAACGATACCCTGACCTACACCACAAAGTTGTGACTGAGGACATCGATATTGTGTGTCTGCAGGAGTGTCTCACACCTAATGGTAAGCCCCACCCAGTCTGCCCAATTATGTGTATTATGATCCTAGTTCTACTCACACATGTTTGATGTATGTTAAGAAGTCACTCCCGCATGTACCTCTTGTATCCAAAAAGACTACCAACCTTCAGTACCATGGGATCACTATCCACCTGGGCAACTCCACACTCAACGTGCTAAACGCCTATGCTCCCTCAGATCAGCTTCAATACACAGATCTCCCAGACTTTTTACACACTGAGCCCACTGTCCTAATGGGTGACCTGAATACTAGACACAAGAAATTAGGTGACTCCACCACTAACACCAATGGTAGGAGACTTATCTCACTTCTCAGCGCATATGAAGATGTTCAAATTATAGGTAATAATGAACCAACACACATCTATGGCGGGGCTCTAGACTAATGTATTGGCTTTAATCTATCATACACAACTCATAGCTCTGATGTTGTCACTGATCTTATGTTTGACCACAGCCCAATCCAAGCTAGTATACATGTAGCCAATGACACCCCCACTGGTGGTAAACTCAACAGACGTAGAATCACAGTCAAGCAAGAACATGAAAGCCAGTTCATAGACTTCATCCATGACTGGTACAAGGACTACAAGCCTGACAACTACCAAAGTTTCTATGACGATCTGATAGATAGGACTTATGTATACTTCACCAACAATGCCTCCACCAAAAAAAGGAGAAAACGTGGTCAGCATAATGGGAACAGGCAACAGCAGTGCTATAATGACCCTGAGCTGAAAAACTCAGGGCTAGGGTCAGGAGGGTGGGTAAGGGTTACAGACAATTTAGAACACCTCAAATGTTACAATTGTATCAAGCTTCCCTTGTTGCTGTCAGGGAACGTGTAAACGAACTCAGACAAAATGCATGGGAGACATATGTCAACAGCCTGAACCAACACACATCCCTCAGCAAAGCCTGGAAAGACATAAACATAATCAGAGGTAAAAACAGAAGACACGTCTCCCATCCAAACCCTCTGCAAAAGTCGAATGAGCTAATAACAAAGTGGGCTCATGTGTCGAGCTATGACATGTTACCACCTAGGACTCGGGGACTCCTTGATGCGAAGTCTGTAGAGAGAAGCAATCTTATTAGCTTTATGCTGGGCAAACAGCACGATGAGTGTGATGTTCCATATACTGAGTGGGAGCTTGACGCCGCCCTCGCCAGGGGTAGGTCTACTTCCCCTGGAGAGGACGGAGTCACCTACAACATCATTAGACTACTAAGGCGCGTGCCAGGCAATCCATTGTTGGTATTGTACAATATGAGTCATGCCGAGGGCCAACTACCCACATCATGGACCAGCAGTATTGTTGTACCAATACCGAAACCAGGACAGCCTGATGCCTTTCATCCCATATCACTAACCAGCTGCCTGTGTAAAACCCTTGAGAGGATGGTTCTTGGCAGACTCTTATATAGAATCAGAGAACACATGTCTCCTAACATAAATGGCTTCACCCATGGTAAAGGTGTACATAATTGCATCACCACATTCCTAACTGTGCATGGTGATGAAAGGCACAGATACACCACATTTCTTGACCTAAAAGCTGCATTTGATATTGCCAATAGGCAACTGATATTGTACGAACTAGCCAAAATGGATATAGGAGGTAGGCTGTTACACTGGATAAGTGGTTACCTATCCAACAGAAGGGCTGCTGCACTGTTTCAGGGTTACAAAAGTGAAGTTAAAGATATGCAACTTGGTACCCCTCAAGGTGGAGTACTTAGTCCCACTTTGTTCAATGTTCTTATGAATGCATTATTAAATTTAATACCAGACAACCCCAGCAATATCTCAATCAGCTATGCTGATGATATTCTTATACATACTAAAACTCATCGTGAAATGCAAACCACCCTGAACCATGTATACGCAGCCTGTGAACACCTCGGTCTTATTATCTCCACTGACAAAACTAAGGTGTTCAACAAACAAGCTGGGAACCGCAAACGCGGCCCCGCCAAGTTCAAGATAGATAACAACACTATTGACTATGTTTCTTCTTTTAAATATCTTGGTGTTTCCGTCCCTTGTACCCTACCTGCCATACATCAGCTAACCCGCCAATGTACTGACAGACTGAGACCTCTTAGAAGTGTAGCGGGGTACAGCCCGCACTATGGTGCTAATATTAGAATTGTTAAAACAATGTACCTAGGCTATATAAGATCTCTGATAGATTACCACGCACCAGCCCTGGTCATTCGTGACGGGAAAGGCGTTGACAAGCTCAAGAAAATGCAAAATAAAGCCCTCAGAATTATCCTAGGATGTCCCATGAGCACTAAAGTACTTAATATGAGGAAAGAACTAGGTATACCCAGTGTTAAAGATAGAATAATTGAAGTCAACCTCATGATAGCCCTGAGGCTTCTGCGTGGTGATCCTGATAACATTGTTTCCTTAAAATTGCTAGAATGTATGAACCATGGGCCTACTGAGTCTAAATGGATCCAAACTACAGCTACACATATGAAGATATTTGGACTAGACCACCTGTACAAAGTTGAGACACAACAGCGCTTCCTGCCACCCTGGCGGACAGTTCCCTTCGATATCACAATACCGACGCATCCGCCTAAAAAATTAATTATACAAAGCATTTAT
>NW_024752198.1:0-10883 GCF_018991925.1 Homarus americanus
GGGTTGGGTTGTTGTAGTGCGGGCAGACTCCGGGGCCACCAGGCGTGGGGTCTCCCTCCGTTGATGTCTTCCCCGCATAGGTGGTCTGGGCTGTGAGGGTCGTCCAGGAGCTTGTCCCAAACCTTCTTCCCTAGGCGATGGAACCTGAAGTTGAGGGCCTCTGTTTTATTTCTTAGGTGGATGGCTTCCACTGTCTCCTGGTAGGGTGGCGCTTGGCCACTGGCTGACCTCAAACACTTGTTTTGGAAGCTCTGTAGTTGTTGTAGTCTAGTCTTCCCGAGTGTGACGAGTGGTATAGATGGGTACTCCAACACAGGCCTCACCAGCGCCTTGTACAGGTGAACTTGTATCTTCTCAGGCATCAATTTAAAACGTTTTAATTTGGCTGCGGCGACTTTGGCTTTATTTAGTCTGTCCTTCACGTGGGGAATGATGCCCGTCCGAGAGATGATGAGGCCGAGCAACCTGCCTTGTTTAGAGTACTCAATCTCTTGGTCGTCGATCATCAATGGCACCGGCTTGAATTTGGCTATGGGTATGACCTCGAATTTCGTTTTGTTTGTTTTCATTTTCCATTTATTTTCATACTCTAAGATACCGTCTATTGCCCGAGCAGTGAGTCGAGCCATCCTTGCTGTGGACCTTCCTAGGCAGGTGAGGATCTGTGTTACATCGTCGGCATACATGACGTACTCGCTGTCGACGATTGGGGGTGGCAGGTCAGCCGTGTAGAGCGTGTAAAGGGTTGGAGAGAAACAGGAGCCCTGAGGCACGCCGCTCGATAGTGAGAATTCTTCTCCAAAATGTTCTTGCATCTTGATTTTGGCTCTGCGGTCCGTAATGAAGTTGCACAGCAGGCGCGTCAGATTTTCGGGTAGCCCCAGTTGTATAATCTTATACTGCAGCCCCGCATGCCAAACTTTGTCAAACGCCTTGCTGACGTCCCTCAGTACTATGTTGCACTGCAGGCAGCCAGTCATGGCATTGGCGATCTGCTCGTAAGCTTGTGCTATGGCGGTGGATGTGCCTCGGTATTGGAGGAAGCCGAACTGGCGGGGATTATGCACGTCTTCGTCCTCCAGATACATCCGCAATCACTTGTTTACTATTTTTTCGAAGATTTTGGCAGTTACCTCTAGCAGCGATAATGGTCGAAAGTTTTCGACTTTGTTTGAAGGCTTCCCTGCTTTTGGTATGAGGCGAATAACAGCGATTTTGAACATCTTAGAGAAGTATCCAGAGGCGAGGCAGGCGTTGCATATATGAGCAAGCCTCTCTATCATGTTGTCTTGGAGTTGAGCCAGGATCTTCTTGTTAATGTGACTTTGCTCAGGTGATTTGTTTTTAAACCCTTATATGACGGCTGACACATCTGCAGGAACTATGCGCTCCGTCAGGTAGCTTCCATCCACCAGTCTAGTGAAGTCAGTCCGTGGGAGCGGCTGGAGCAGGTGCTGATGGTCCTGCAACTGACATAAAATGTTCTCCTTAAAATACCTGTCGAAACCCTCGTTCTCCTGTTCACTAATGGTAAAGATCTTCCGTAAATATCGCCGATGTATTTGTTCTTGGTTTTACTCCTCGAATATTTTCACGTTGTTTTGGTCGAGCAGGTAAGGGACCGTGCTAGAGGTGGACCCCATCAGTAGCTTGATCCCTTTCCAGAATGCAGCAGAATCGCGGTAATTGTTGGCTGCCTCCCACACCAAGGCAGCCCACTTTTGTTCATGTAGACGTTTGCTCTCGTGCTGAATGCCCGTCTGTAGCTCTCGGTACCGGTCTCTCAGCTCTTGCGTCCACCCGCGGACACTGGCTAACTGTCTCACGTGAGCGTACTGGACACTGAGCTGCCTCAGCTGGTGACTAGTGTAAGGATGGGGGAATGGTCCTGTGAGTGGTGGTCGGGATGTTGTTGTCCATATCCGTCTTCACATCCATGTACCATTGTTCGACCACGTCGTCGATGTCATTGGGGCTGGCTTCTTCCAGGTTTCTCCCCTGCTTGAGACTGAGAGACTCCTTGAAGGAGTACCAGTCTGCCCGTTTGAGGTTTGACCTGATGTTGGCGGGATCATAATGGGATTGGATGAGAGCGTTACGACGACTGGCAGGTGATCGCTGGTACTGATGGGTCCGGCGGTAACGTGCCTGTTCAGGACGGCCTCGTTGTTAGAGAGGAATGTGTCGGGTGTTGTGGCACTGGCACGTCCGATCAATGTCGGGAAATCTGGCCCGAGGTGTTGCAGTTTTCCCCTTCTGATGTTGTCATACAGCGACACCGACGTTGTTTTCATTGCCGTGTCCGAGTATGGCGTGGCGCGCATTTAAGTCCCCTATGATGTAGGTTGGTTTTCTGTGGCGTAGCAACTGGTTGAGGTCTTGTTCAGGTAAGTAAGGACGTCTGGGAGGTAGGTACAATATGCATATGATAACAGGTCCCCTAGTTGTCTCCACCTGCACTCCCAGAACTGAATCCTCAAAGTCTGGCAACACTCTGTGACTCAGTCGTGACCTGATGGACACAGAGACACCATCGTATACAGTGTAGCAAATTGGTAGTATAAGTTAGACAGTTCGTTACGTCTATTAAGGGACCAGTGTAGGACATTATGCTGGACAATTTTCATCCTGCTAACGACTGCCATTTCGGAGACTGTAGCTTGGAGCGTCGCTTGAAGTGTTTGCTCGGCTTCTGCCATTTCTAGGGGGACGTAACTTCCTAGCAGAACCTTCGGACATCTGCTTGTCAGTCAATGGCGGGCCCTCGAACTTCTCGTCACCCTTGTACAGGAAGGTGTTCAGGTCCTGGCCCTGCGTGTCGAAGTGATCAACTGACGCTGCAGCTCCAGGGTCTTGTTCCTCTGTGGAGTGAGTCGCCATTATCTGGCTGCAACCATTGACTGTGATTGCAGTCCGATGGTCACTGTCGTCGCTGGGAGTACATGTATTGGGGTCACGGACATTTACGGTGTCGTTGGAGCTGTGATCCCAGGGGGACTGACTGGCCACGTCGGGGCTACGGTTATACCGACTTTTGCCTAAGTCAAGGAGGTCATGGTCTATTTCTGGCGTGGGTTGAAGGCGTCGATAAGTCGTTGAGTGGGTTACTGCCTTAAGGATTTCTTTTGAAGGGACTTTGTTGCTTATTTCAACAGGTGCAATGTTGTTCCTGGTTAGTGTCTCGTTGAGGTGTTTCGAGAATGAACCTGGATGAACCATGTTCATGTGATGGGCATGCAGGTAAGACATGTATATAGTGGTGGCTTTGAACTCGTCCAGCTGTGGAGAGGAGACGCTCCTGATGCTCTCGGCCACTGCGTCCCTCATGGCGCCCAGTGACTCAGTAACAGCCTGTTTTATTGAGTCCTTGATGGTTATTATCTCTGATAGCAGGACTTCCATGGTCTCGCTGACATTGTTGAGCTTTTGGGAGTCTGCTTGAGTTTCTTTCAGAGCGTCTTTAAGGGTTTGGCTGTAAGCCATGATCGTCGACTGTGTGGTCCTTTCTATGGTGTTAGAGATTTCCCTGGTTTCTTTTTGTTTGGTTATTTCGGTCAGTTTCTTCTCTGTTTCTTGAAGTACCTGTTTCCTGACCAGGCAGGTGGCAGAGAAGGTCCTGTGGCCACCCTTGCAGACGACACACTTTTTTATGGTGCTACGGCAGTCTTTGTAGAAGTGCTGATCAGATGAACACTCAGAGCATATGACCCCTTGCATGGGGCAGTTCTTGGTCATGTGGTCATTGTATTTATAGCACTTCATACACTGTTGGATGGGCGTATACTTTTCATATTCTATTTGGTGTGATGAGATGGAAGTGCCATATACATAGAGCCCCTTCTCCTTCATTATTTTTACATCCGTTGTGTCTGCAAAGCGAACCTTGATTATATTATGGGCATACATAGGATACACCTCCACAACCTTGACATTGCTTTGCTTTTCTATTTCATCTCTTATTTCTTCTGCGTTATTTTCCACTACATCTTTGTCTAACTTCTTACATACAAGGGTGAGCTTGGCGCCGTATTCCCGTGGGACAATGACCTCGTAACCGTTAGTTTTCATTTTGTCCATGGCTCTAGACTTAAGTAGTTTATCAGCATCTTCATCTGTTTCTGTGAGGATGTTGTAACCATCTCTCAGTTCCACACGTCTATTTATTCTCACCCTTAGGTCACTCAATAGCTTTTTTAGCCCTATCCGAGACCCCTGGGTCGGGGTTCCGGAGATCTTCACTCTCACTTTGGCCATGGTCAGTAACATACATGAAAATCCTACCTAATCTGTCCACCTCAGCTAAACCCCATGGATGCCGCTCCTTCTGTCCGCTTGCTGGGCGAGTAAAGACCGGTCTAGGGGTAGGGTGAACAGACAATCCCCTGACGGGGGCCTAGCCAAGCCCTAACACCTAACAGTGACAGGTTATGAAGTACTGCCGAATCCCTAACAGAAAATTTTGCCACCCTTACTGTCTCGACTCAGCAGCCCTCTGAGGGGCCCCCCTTGTGGCTCTGCCGCGTGTTACCAAACAGCAGGGACTCTAGGCGAAAGGATAGGATAGGGAAGAAGCGCAGTGTACAAGAATAATAATATCCGTGTACAGCTACAAGATAAAGCAGTCAGAGCGAACCCAACGTGAAAAACAAGGCAGACAGTCGTAACGATCAGCAATTTGAAGTGAGCAGGGAGAGACGCGTAGCACGTCCGCTCGCTATGAAGGTTGGGTGCGCTCTGACCTAGTACACTCAGGACTGCCTCCTTGCCTCTTTAGCTCTTCAAATACTAGCAATAATACCCCATCTATTCTGTCAGATGACACACACATGGACTAAGTACAAAGAAAATGCGGTAGCAATGAAGGGAAGATTGACAATGTGGCAGAATGGGGCTCTTGATGATCTCCTATGTGAAGCAAGAACACTGCAGGAGAAACTAAAATTTATAGGAGACGGAAACAAATCACCGATGATGTTACAAGAAAGTTTAGAAACAAAATGCGCATGGGAAAAGTGTCTTTGGCCTCTCACAGAGGAATCCTCCGGTGGTGTTCTGCCAATAAACAGAGAGACATTAAACCAACTGATGGAAAAATAACCCCCTGCAAGTGAAGAGGAAGGCATCAGGTTCCAGGGTGACTACTGTATAACCCATCAAATGCTGTCCTGTTCGAAAAAATAACAGGAGGGATGGTGTGGAAAAAAGCACTGAAAACTCAGGGAGGAGCCGGCCCTTCAGGCCTGGTTGCAAACGGTTGGGAGTCATCCTCAGCATTAACAAGTTTGGCCCTGTAGCAAGTGATCTCTGCACTGCCATTGCCGCCCTTGCAAGAAAGCTATCAACCTCGTGCTGCAACCACCTCCATGCTCTGACGGCCTGCCGCCTCATTCCCCTAGATAAGAATCCAGGATGTAGACCTATAAGGGTGGGGGAAGTGCTGAGGCGGATCATCGGAAAATGCATAATGGAAGTTGTAAAGGATGATGTCAGGGCAGCGGCAGGGAACCTGCATGTATGTGTTGACCACCAGGCAGGAGGGTGGGGGGTAGGGGGGGAGCAGCCATTCACTCCATGAGAAAGGTATTTGAGCAGAGTGATTGTGAGGCAGTACTTCTGGTCGACGCTTTCAACGCATTCAACATAATCAACCACAAGGCCACACTACACAACATCAAGATCAAGTGTCCAAGCTTTGAAATGTATTTTGAAAACACCTATAGGAACCCATCAGACCTCTATATAACAAGCTTCAGGGCTCTAAGAGGAGATACCATCATACACTCAACTGAGGTAACAACGCAGGGAGACCCTGTTGCCATGGCAATGTATGCAATAGGCCTATCCGTGCTCCACCACACAATAAATTTTGAAACAACTAAGGTCAACCAAGTGGCCTATGCTGACGACCTTACAGGAAAAGTTGAGGACATCAAAAAGTGGTGGGACCTGGTGACTTCACGTAGTCCACAAATAGGGTATCACCCAAATGCCAGCAAGTCCTTCCTCATTGTGAAGCCAGAACACTATGAAAAGGCAGTGGAGGTGTTCAGCGGAAGTGAGGTCAAAATAACAAAGGCGGGTCAAAGACATCTAGGTGCGGTAATCGACACGAAGGACTTCAAGACCGATTACGTAACGGGAAAGGTATATGAGTGGGTGAATAAAATCAAAGCTCTGTCTGATATTGCTAAAACAGAGCCACATGCAGTTTTTGCGGCATTCACCCATGGAATCAAGCATCCCTGGAATTACCTGATGTGCACTATCCCTGATATTGGTCCCCTCCTCTACCCTCCGGAAGAAGCCATCAGCGTCAATTTTATTCCAAAATTAGTGAAACACCTTCACTTAACCTCAGCAGAAAGGTCAATCCTTGTACTACCACCGAGACTGAGAGGAATGGGATTGATCAATCCAGAGGAGCTTGCTGCCACTGAGCATCAGAACTCAGTCAAAGCCCCCTGGCAGCCCTCACTGAGTACATAATAGCTCAGAATGCAACAAGTGAGGTGGATATCAAGGAATTAATTAAGATTCGACGGTCCATTACGACAGCACACCCAAAGTGATAAACTGCAGCAACTGATGCTGCAAGTACCAGAGAACCTGAAAAACAGTCGCTATAGTGCAGGAGGTGGGCGTCCCGAACTGGCTAACAACGTTACCGATAAGGGCAAGAGGATTCAGTCTTAATAAACAAGAATTTACAGATGCCATTACTCTAAGGTACGGTAGGCTAGTAAAAGCCTTTCCAATGCGTGTGTGGGTGATCCTATGCCATCGACCATGCCATGGTATGCAAGAAAGGGGGCTTCGTTTGCAAGAGATACCACAAAGTAAGTGAGCTCACAGCAAATATGTTGATGGAAATATGTCCTAATGCCAGGGTAGAATCGACCCTCCTTCCATTGGACGGTGAGAATTTCCATTAAAGGACTTCAAATACATCCAACGAAGCCCGTGTGGTCGTCAGTGTTCGAGGATTCTGGGTGTGGGAACAGCGAGCCTTCTTTGACATAAGGATTTTCGATCCCCTGGCCGCATTTCACCGTAACCTAGCTATCGATGCTACACACAGGAGGAACGAGAATGAGAATATCAGGGCATATGGGGAGAGAATTCTGAATGTTGATCAGGACAGCTTCACTCCTCTGGTGTTCACAACCTCAGGTGGGATGGGACCAAGTACAAGATGTTTCTATGACAGACTCGCTGATGTGTTATCTGAACGGAAGCAGCAGCCCAGAAATTATATTACAGCCTGGTTGAGATGTCGACTGCCCTTCTCTGCTTAGGTTTGCATTGCTCTGCCTCAGGGGAAAGGGAGCATCGGCCCCAAAGTCGACAACAGTTGCAGTTATTGACTATGAGGCAACAGTCACTGAATGCCTCATAGAATTGGGGCTCAACTAACCCAACACAGCTTGGGTAGTGAAAGGGCGGAAACGATCTACCTGCTCGTTACCGCTGCACACTCGCTCGTTTGCTGATGTGACCAACACTTGGGGGGGTTGGACGGAGGCGAGAACGGCGCTTCTACCTGTGTCGCCGTCAGATCCTACTCAGCCGTGAGTGCAGTCACTACCTCCCCCCCCCCTGTTCTCCAAATTCTGGCTGTGATCTCATCATAGGTCCTGGACTCGTCGGCTGTTTTCCCAGACCTTCACAATTAGTCTGTTAATCTCTGGACACCTACCCCAAACCACTACCGCAGCCGCCACGGCTGCCAGCTCCTCTCCACCGTCTGTGCCCCGGTGTTTCGTCTGCTGTATCAAGACATCGACCACTGCCGTAGGAAATATCTGTTCATTGTTTGATTCTTTTGTTGTTTGATTCCTTTAATTGCTGACTCCCTTTTATTGCCTGATTCTATCAGTTGTTGACTCCCATTAATTGTTTGAT
Source organism: Homarus americanus (assembly GCF_018991925.1). Classification (NCBI taxonomy): domain Eukaryota; kingdom Metazoa; phylum Arthropoda; class Malacostraca; order Decapoda; family Nephropidae; genus Homarus; species Homarus americanus. Next base: position 7,903 of record NW_024752198.1, read on the forward strand.
TCCATTAATTGTTTGGTTCCATGAATTGTTTAACTCCATTAACTGTTTACTGCATTAATTGTTAGACTCCCGTAATTGTTATTTGATATTTGTTGAGTGGTGTCAGAGTTTTGTTTTATATTTTTCATAGTAAAGAGATGTCAATCTCAAACGGTTGTTTGTTATTCCTCAGAAAACCATGGTCCTTGACTTTCCTTTATTAAGATCCTGATTAGTCTGGTAAGGGATTTCTATCTCTAAGTCCCAGGCCTTTACAGGTAGCTAATTTTGTATTAGGTTATTTAATTTTAAGGTAATAAAATGCCGGCGAAGGTGTGGCTATTGGGGAAGGCTGGAGGCCATTTAAAAAAAAGTAATAGTAGTAGTAATAGTAGTGCCTCATAGATCTGCGGCTCAACTAACTCAACACAGCTAGGATAGCTACTTATGTATTAGGATATTTAATATTAAGGTAATAAAATGGTGGCGAAGGTATGGCTATTGGTGGCGGCTGGAGGCCATTTATATAATAAAAAAAAGTAGTAGTAGTATTGACAGTAAGAAGTTCTTTCCTCGATAAAAAATGTATGAAACTGTCTACCTGTGTAGGGTTTCTGTACACCTTAAATTTATAGTTATGGCCATTTCTAATGATAAGCACATCAAGGAATGGAAGGGATCCATTTATTTTTCTTTCAAATTTGAATGTAATACTTGCCTATAAAGTCCAGTGGGTCACTGTTTCTAGGCCAAAGACAAAGAACATCATCTACATATCTATTCCATGGAGGAATAAAGCCCCTATATTGGGTAGTAATTTAGCCTCAAAAACTCCATATAAATTCAAGCTAAAGGAGCAGAAAGACAAATACCCAGGCCCATGCCAAATATTTGATTGTAAAGCTGGAGTCTACCAAAATGTCAGATTTTTTCTGCTATGTTTTTGAGATGTTTGCGTATTTGTGACGCTGAATTTATTGATGAAGAATTGAAACACATTCGTTCTATTGCACAAAAACTAGGGTACCCTTCAGTGTTTGTTGATCATTGTTTTAAAAGGGCTAAAAAATCCTTTCATTCTACTCAAACCAGGGAAATTCCTACACTTAAGAATAATTTGACTCTGCCTTATAGCAATGAATTTGTCCCGTAGTTCAGTCCCTTAAATTATTCAATATTAATGTTGTTTTTAAGTATGACTCAACCATTACCAATATATTAATCAAGAATAGCCCAACTTTGAATGTAAATGGAAGTGTTTATTGTACTCCATGTAGAAAATGTAATGGAAATTATGTAGGACAGACTGGGAAAGCATTGCTTTACATCCTGCCCTGAATTAATCTGCCGCCCTATTTTGGTGTCATCCGCAAACTTGCTTATGTCACTGCTGATCCCAGTATCTAGATCGTTTATGTAGATTATGACCTGACCTCATGTTTAATGAGGTCACCCTGTATATTTAAGCCTCTCTCTGTCCATGTAATTCAGTTGCCTCTGAAGATGTCTTGAATAAAGACGGAAGCTATGGTGTTCCATTGTTTCCCTTTTCCCTGTGTGATTTTATCAAGATTTATCATATCCACGTTTACATTGTGGATCTACCAAAGGAAAATAAAAAAAATATATATATATATATATATATATATATATATAATCAACGCCGTGATGGCAGTTTCCCATTGAGGTTCACGGCGCCATCAGCTCGATGAACAGGCTTTGTGTGAAATATAACAGAGTCTAGAACTGCTTTTAGTGTCCTTGTGGCCTAGCCGGTAAGCGTTCCCTAGTCACACCCAGTAGGTCGAGGGTTCGATTCCTTGCTGGTGAGGTCGTTGATTATATGTTCCAAGTCCGCGTGTTATATGGACTAAAAATGAAGTATATATATGTACCTCGCGTTTCATACCAGCTGGATTCGGTAAAATGCTACTGACACCACATAAGAGGCACGGGCAGTTTCCTATTGAGGTTCACGGCGCCATCAGCTCGTTGAACAGGCTTTGTGTGAAATATAACAGAGTCTAGAACTGCTTTTAGTGTCCTTGTGGCCTAGCCGGTAAGCATTCCCTAGTCACACCCAGTAGGTCGAGGGTTCGATTCCTTGCTGGTGAGGTCGTTGATTATATGTTCAAAGTCCGCGTGTTATATGGACTAAAAATGAAGTATATATATGTACCTCGCGTTTCATACCAGCTGGATTCGGTAAAATGCTAGTGACACCACATAAGAGGCACGGGCAGTTTCCCAATGAGGTTCACGGCGCCATCAGCTCGATGAACAGGCTTTGTGTGAAATATAACAGAGTCTAGAAATCCCAGCTTTTAGTGTTCCAGGCCTACCGCCTTCTAGTCACACCCAGTAGGTCGAGGGTTCGATTCCTTGCTGGTGAGGTCGTTGATTATATGTTCCAAGTCCGCGTGTTATATGGACTAAAAATGAAGTATATATATGTACCTCGCGTTTCATACCAGCTGGATTCGGTAAAATGCTACTGACACCACATAAGAGGCACGGGCAGTTTCCTATTGAGGTTCACGGCGCCATCAGCTCGTTGAACAGGCTTTGTGTGAAATATAACAGAGTCTAGAACTGCTTTTAGTGTCCTTGTGGCCTAGCCGGTAAGCATTCCCTAGTCACACCCAGTAGGTCGAGGGTTCGATTCCTTGCTGGTGAGGTCGTTGATTATATGTTCAAAGTCCGCGTGTTATATGGACTAAAAATGAAGTATATATATGTACCTCGCGTTTCATACCAGCTGGATTCGGTAAAATGCTAGTGACACCACATAAGAGGCACGGGCAGTTTCCCAATGAGGTTCACGGCGCCATCAGCTCGATGAACAGGCTTTGTGTGAAATATAACAGAGTCTAGAACTGCTTTTAGTGTCCTTGTGGCCTAGCCGGTAAGCGTTCCCTTGTCCCACCCAGTAGGTCGAGGGTTCGATTCCTTGCTGGTGAGGTCGTTGATTATGTGTTCAAAGTCCGCGTGTTATATGGACT
>NW_024752199.1:0-14497 GCF_018991925.1 Homarus americanus
AATAGACAGAGGAGGGGGTTACCAGGGGTGGCAATAAGGGCATTTAACACATCATATGTGACGCCGTCATCGCCTGGGGCGGTGGACCGATCACGCTTAACAGCATTTAGTAGTTCACACTGTGTGAAAGGCACGTCAGTGTCTGCAATTAGGTCTTGGTACTCGAAGATGCGCTGTGGGCGTTGTGGTTGCAGTGCGAGGGTGAGGTCTCGTACAGCGGGTGGTAGCGCATCAATGGAGGCGGCCTCCTGCCACGTCTGGGAGAGCGCCTCAGCTCGGGCAGCTGGTCTGGGGTGGAGCGCGGGTCTAGCATTGGTGCCCCGGGCACGGTTAATGGTGCACCATATATCACCTATAGATGTAGACTGGTCAATAGAAGAAGCAAAATCAAACCACTGCTTCTCTCGTGCGAGAGTGATGGCATATTGGAGCTCTTTATTTGTGCGCATCAGGAAGCGTAGAGAGTCAGGGGAGCTGGGAGATTTCTTCCACTGGTCGACTGCTATTCGGTGCCATACTCGGATAGACTTAACATGAGGATCACGGTTAACGTTCCACTGACTCCTGAGCTGGCGGTTAGGGCGGCGGTGTTTTGGGACAGGGCGGAGGAGGTCAGTGCATTGTTTGGACAGATCAAGGTAGAGTTGGTCTGCGGTGGTGACAGTGTAACCCTGAAACCATTCAGCAATGGTAGTGATGAAGGCAGGTATGTTGGCAGGGGGTAGGCTGAGCCGAGGGCCCTTGGGTGGAGCGGGTATTCTCACATACTGGAGGGTAGTGTGGATAGGGAAATGGTCACTGTGTGGGGAGTGGAGGATGCGGGTGGAGTATGGGTGGTGAGGGTCAGAGTAGAGAGCTATGTAGTCAAGTTTCCCTCCCCCGATGTGGGTGGGTGATGGAGGGCAGAGAAGACGTACAGGGTCATCAGTGGTTACCCCGGGAGTTTGAGTGGGGCCCCTGGGAGCCGAGACTAGGGTGACGGGCATTGAGGTCCCCACAAGGAGGGTGGGGGTGGAGGTGATATGGTGTGGTAGGATAGGTACAGTAGAGGTGGAGGGAGGCACATAGACATTGACAACATTGAGGGACATACCTTTTAGTGTGATTGTGATGGCATGTGCGTCGGTGGTGTCATCAAGGGGGACGTCGAGAGGTTGGTAGGGGACATCCTTCTTGACGTAGATCCGTAGTCCACGTGCATGGCTTCGTGGTAGTCCGTCGATGCGGAGAACAAGAGTGGATGGGCTCTCAACACATGTGTAGCCACTGAGCACATAGGTACCAGCAGCACACCGCGTTTCTTGGAGGCACAGCACGTCGATGTCTTCAGTGTAGACGTAGGTTTTGAGGGCACCAAACTTGCTTTGCAAGCCGTTTATGTTCCAGGTGAGTACCTGCAGTCCTGTAGCGTTGCTATCCATTGTGGTGAATTAGACTGATTACCCCAGACGTGGACAGATGGGCCTTAGGTGCCGGCATGTCGGTGGAGTATGGGTAGCCGGGGTTTTAGTTTTTTAATTGTCTCTTTTTCTTGTGGGGACAACATGCTGGCAGTGTTCTGTGGTCCCAATTGCAGTTCAGGCACTTGGGGTTGTCTTTTTACTACATTCTCTGAATGTGTGGCCATCTGCTGTGCATTCCGAACAACTTCTTATCCTTTTTGGGACAGTTTACCGATAAATGGGTGTATTGGTTTTTGTTCCAACGCGTGTTATTGGGTAGAATTCTGCCTGTTCAATTTGTTGTTTTGTTAGGAGGTAGTGGGAGATGCAGAGGCCATTTTCTAAGGCCTTTTGAGCCATGGAAATCTCTGCAAACCTGACTTTCATCATATTAGGAGCACTGGGCACTAGCACCATCACCTAGACTCTTGCCCATGGGTTCTTCTCTTCTATATTCTTGGCTATGTAACTTAAGGTTTCCTTTAATACACTCCTGTCTACCCTTTTTATGACTATAGATTTCTTGGCACGGAGTCGTGGTGGTATTGCTATTTCGAAGTTTTTTCCCTTCAGTTTCTTGATTGCATCGGCGGAGAGCATGTTATCCAAGTCCGTTTCCTTAAGGGAAAGGACTATGAAAGAGTCTTTTGCTTCTCTCAAGACGGCGAATTTGATGTTTAGCTGGGCACATAATAGTATGCCCTGTTCCTCCTTGTGTTTTTCGGATACATCCCCCTGGAGGGAGCGTACCCGAATCCTATATCCAGTAGTCCTCGTCATTTTGTCCTGGTCATTATCCACGGCATCAGTCCTGTTGCAGATTAATAAAAGTAAGAGACATCCTACCTATTCCATGAGAGCTACTTAAAGGAATTACACTCCTCACTGCCATTTGTTGGTCGTGGTGTGGTTCCTACGTGTGTCTCCCCGAAGCCCCATTATGGGAGCCTACTTCCCTAGTGTTAATGAATGCTCACTTACAGACGTGAGTTAGTATACCTATTCAGGGGAGGTTTCACGAAATGCGACCCTCTTCCTAGGTTGACCCGCACGATCACGGTTACCCAGGAAAGCTCGGCGGAGGGATAGGTTCTGCTCCTTCCCCCTTTCGTGTTCACAAACTCTTAAAAGGGAGGTGAAGACGAATACACCTCTAGGGTGCATTTTCCCAGGCCAGAGCGAAAAAGAAGGAAGAACAAAGGAAGAAAGGCAACTGGTGCAAGTAACACCAGTGGGATTGCGGCCCAAATCCGCTGCAGGAAGCCGTTATAGAGCACCCAATCTGAACCGCCTCTGGTCAGGAGATCACAACAGAAAACGGGCACCGGTAAACACAGCTGTGAGTGCTAGATCCCAAATTTGGGATGTTTTCAAGCATATTCTATTATCTGTAGGATATATATAGACTTCACATACATGTGTATAAGGACCTAAGGACAAAATAAGTACCATCAAGCAACTTTGGTGTTGGGAACTTGGCTATTTACCATACGAAAATAAGTGCTCGGGGTCCCATCACTCCTGGCTGGGTGTTGTGGGATGTCAACATTGCCTCATGGAAAGTGAATTATTGCTGAAGAAATTTACATGGAAGAGTAAAGAGAAGAAAGTAGTGGACGAAGTTCTTGAAGACCTTGAGTCGAGTAGTGATGAGTCTAATGTGAATGATGAAATACAAGGGAAATTACGAAGTGAGGAAATACAGCTATAACAAGAGGTAGTGAACAAGAAAGAATTCCTAAAAAAAATGAGGGAGACAAGCTGGCAAGAGGAGGAAAGCGAAGAAAGAGAAGACAAAAAATCTAGGACAAGAAATGTGTGTGAGCGGTAATAATAATGGAAATAACAGAAATGAGATAGTGGAAAATGGATAAAAATCAGAGCAAAATATGGAATTTGAAAAAAAAGTAGTCAAGAACACACACAAGGTGAAGTTGGTCGTGTCAGGAAGAGATTGATTTTTCCACAGTCATGCACGATGACCTTCCTTGAAAAATTGAAATGGGCAGTACAACTAGGAGGGGAGCATCGCAGCTTTGAGCCTCTTTTGAAAGAAGGCACACACAAGCCTTATCTTACAGTGGGGACCATGGAGGATGTGAAAATGTTGACGACTGTTGGGTACAAGGGATTAATGGTGGTTTTGCCGGAGGTGAGAGACAAACTTACAAAGGTTATAATCTTCAGGTACCCTGTAATACTGGTTCCAGAATTCTTATTGGATGACGGGAGATTTGTTTGGGTCAAGAGGCATTTAATAAGGGGCGAAGAGAGAAGCCAGGTTATTGCCCTAATGAGAGGAAAGGTTTCAGACAAAGTGTCCATCACGGGAGCAGGGTACAGGAAGGTGGCACTATATGTGGAGGAACCAATATGTCTCAAGTGTTGCAGATGGGGGGACAAGGCCTGGAGCTGTCAACTGGACTCACGTTGTACATTCTGTGGGAAGTGGCACGAATCCAGCAACTGTAAGGACAAGATCAAAGCAGGAGAGAAAGTGAAGCCTTGTTGTTGTAAAAACTCTGTGCTAAAACTCACAATTTTAGTTCAGTTGTATGTGAGATGAGGCCACGTCTGAGAAATGATCAACAAAGGAATTATTCAGAGAACACATAAGAAGTACACAGTGGTATGCCAGTGACAAGACAGCAGGAGAACACACAGACAGTGATCCCCAGGAATGCCTGGCATGAAGATTCAAGAAGGATAAGGACAGCCCTTGCGACTGGAAGAGTTGTTGATGCCAGGAACAACCAGAGTAATAAACAAGTAGCAAGTGAGAGTAGTGGTGCAGCCATCAAGGTTAGTGATAAAACTGTGCGAGAAATTCTGGGAGAAGAGATGCGTTAAGGCCCGTCCACACGATCGAGCAGTGTCCGGCGGGCACGCACTAAATGCCCGTTATCGGGCAAAATTGGCGGGCAAACCAACGGAGTACCGGTGCCGGTCGTTGAGCAAAATCATGGTCCGCCTGCCTGGTGGTTTGCTGCCCGATATGGAGCGACGACTTTAAGTACTGCAAATGTGATACATGTATGTTCAACGCTCGATCCAGATGTCCAGTGTATAACCAAATAAGCTTATGCAATGTACATTATTGGCGTGACAATAAACGGGAGATTGTTTATCTATTATGTAATGAGGACATTCGTGTGTGTTCTTCGTTCTTGCTGCTCTCCTCACTCTAGTCCCATAGCTTCCTGTCTATGTATATCATAATTCTAACATTATTCAATGAATTTTTATGTACTACAAATCTCACCTGCAAGTAATCTTCCTTGAGTACTTCATACATGGCTTGACAAGTTGCAGGTATTATGCGAGACAAACTTTGTTTTGATATCCTCGTTCTATACCGAAGTGAAGTGTAGGTGCGCCCAGTTGAAAGATATATGAGCGTTGCCTCTAGACGAGCCTCTGCAGATATCCTCTCCCTCATATTGGTATCCTGTTTTTTTTTTTATATATGGTTCCACGTTCGCTCGAAGTTTGTAAAAGGTGTTGGGGTCCATTCTCATGTAATTGGTGAAGTCTTGCTCATGTCCATCTTGCAGTTCACGTAAAATCGTGGCATGACTTCCCAATACTTTTCTTCGATCTAACCACTCTTTGTACCATTCCCTTTTCTGCATTTGGTTCTTCTTTTTGCACAGAGCAGCAATTATTATAGTACACAATGCTATGCTCTTCACTTGAACTGTCCGGCGATTATTCCTGCGACACACCATGGTGATCGTACCGCACCCGCCACTGTCGACCACCTACTAGCTACCGGCGTCCGATTATGACTGCCGCCAACCACCCCCGTGTGTACAACAACACACAGGCTTTGCCCGGTAATCGGGCAAAGCCCGCCAGGCACTGCTCGATCGTGTGGACGGGGCTTAAGATGTTTCAGCTTTAGCAAAATTTAGGACAGAAAATAGAAATGGTTGAGAAAAGACTTGATACAGTGAGAAATAAAGAAAAGGAAAACAAAGCAGTGAATTATGTAGAATTAGAAGGGAAAGAGGAAAGTGAAGAGTCCAAGGTTTTGAAAAATCCAGTGATTAAAATCAGTATTAAAGGGAAGGAGAAGCAAATAATGGATTGTGTAGAGCAGTGGTTCTTAACCTGGAGGGCAAGGCCCCCTAGGGGGGCGTCAGTAATTTCCAGGGGGGGGCGCAAGCCCTAGGGAAAAAGTAGGAATTTCTCTAATTATAATGATAGTTTTTATTCTCTTAACAAGAACGTGGGCTAATATTGAGAAGTTTATGAAAAAATGCAAAAGTATCGCCTTATAACTTTAGTTTTCTATAGGCTACTTTTTTTACTTAGGGCTTACCATTTTCTGTACTTATTGACCCCCCCTCCTTATCCCTCGAAACCCATGGGGGGGGGGGGTGTGGGTAACTCGACCTGTATACTGCTTGTTGGTGACTGGTGAGGCCCGTTCTCTCCCAGTCTTCTGCACACGTCCGTGGCAATAATTCTTCTTCTCTCACATTTATTCAGTTAAGGCTGTTGAGCTATGTTTTATTCCAGTTGTTATATTTACCTAAAAATAGTAAGCAGCCATGAGTTTATTGGTGAATTGTGAACACGCATGTGTTGCTCTGTTTGTTATTCGCAAGTTTTGAATTCCGTTTGTATTTTATCAGAAGTTGGTGGTGCTTAAAATCATGTGCTGTCAACAGGTGGTTATTGAAGGTTCCAAGTGTTCCCTGAAGAAGGCAGTGATGGGTAGGGAAACACCGGATAACACTGAAGTCCATTTATTAACGGATAGGAGAGATACAAGTAGTGAGCCGCGTGCGTATGAAGTGCCATGCACGACCCACGGAGTCAGACTGAGGCTGCATTGCCATATGGCAGCCTCGGGGCAATGTTGCCACATAACACGTGCATTGTTGCCACGTAATTACATACATAGAAACTACTCGGCACAGTAGCTTATATACAAGGATGCTACTCGGCACAGTAGCTTATATACAAGGTTGCTACTCGGCACAGTAGCTTATATACAAGGTTGCTACTCGGCACAGTAGCTTAGATACTTAACCTACATCTCCCACCCCCCCCCTCACGCTCATAGTCTTTGTCTTAAGCGGACTTCCTAGTCCTAAGTCGCTCCGAGCGTCGAGGTGCACTGTGGGGCGGATCCTCGTGAGGTGTAGGGGACTCGTACTCGGTCAGGGGGCCAGCAGCAGGGGAGTGGGACTGGCCGGAGGAAGCGGCGGTTCCTCCACCAGACACGATACGATACGATAAAGTCATTAGTTAAGAGGTGAAAGAAGATTATTAGGAATTGAAGAAAAAGTGGGTGAAACTGAAATACAGGAGGAGTAGAAAGAATCTGGGCTCAACCAGATCCTTCATCTTTCTTATTGGTGTTTTGTCTTTGTTCTGCTCCCTTGGGTCGTCAGACCTGTATTAATATTGGTTTATTTATATAATGCTGCTTATTATTATTATTTTTGTTATTGTTGGAGTTAGTGAGCCCGCCCAGGTCCTTGTGTAACTGGGAGGGTAGTCACATTTTTTTTTTTTGGTGTTAGTTAAGTGTTAGTTGTGTTAGTCTAAAGGTACACTGTATGGAGAGGCCTGCCAGGTTCTTAGTGGAGCTGGTTGGTCACTCTCATCTTTATTCCTCTAGTAATGTTTTATGTAGAAATGTGTATATTGAGGCAGGAGGTGGTTCAATTACTTCTTCCTGGCTGATATAACTGAGAGGGTAATCACATTATTATTATTTATTATTAATATATATATCCGGAGTTAGTGAGCCCGCCCAGGTCCTTGTGTAGCTGGGAGGGTAATCACATTTTTTTTTTTTTTTTTTTTTTTTTTTTTTTTTTTTTTTTTTTTTTTTTTTTTTTTTTTTTTTTTTCTCTTACTAAGATGTTAGTTCAATGTTAAATGTTAAATGTTAAATGTTAAATATTAGTTATGTTAGTCTAAAGGTACACTGTATGGAGAGGCCTACCAGGTTCTTGTGGAGCTGGTAGGTCACTCTCATCTTTTATTCTCTCTATTAATGTTTTATATGTATATTGGGGCAGGAGATGGTTCAATTACTTTCTTCCTGGCTGATTTAAACCAACTGTGTTCTTGGAATCCTTCGTTGTCTATATTATTTATCCAGTTTTGATATGTTTCTGTGTTAAGTTCAGTCACTTTTTTCCAAATATTTACAGCTTTGTTGTGTATATCTACATTGATTGCTAAGAGGTTTGCTCTCTTGTGTAGCTGTTCATTATTAATGTGGTCTGTATATTTTATGTTATATATAAATCTGAGGGCTATATTTTGTACTGTTTGTAACCTTTTAATGCACGTTTTACTAAGGGTGTTCAATGGAATGGGTGGGTAGTCCATAATTGATTTGACAAGGGCAATATAAATCTTTCTTTTGTTATTAATGCTAAGGTTCTTAAAGCGTTTTATTTTTGATAATCTTATTCTTGCCTGTCGTTCTTTATCTTTAAGTATGTTATATATCCTCTTTTGTTAGTTTTAATCCAAGCATCCTACCTTCAGTGTCGTATGGGTATAGTTCCTGGTCGACTATTACTGGACTTGTTTTAATCTTAGCTATTGGTATTATCTTGAATTTGTTCTTATTTGTCCTGATTTTTCCATTTTTCTCAAAATCATTTATGTTTTTTTATCGCTCTTACCGTGTAGAGTGCCATAAATTGAGTTGATTTTTCCTGGGTATGATACTATTTGAGTAATATCATCAGCAAACATTACATATTCACTAAAGGGGTAGGTTGAGGTGTGTCTGAAGTATAAATTGTATATAGTGTTGGAGAAAGGCATCCTCCTTGAGGTACTCCACTCTCAAGATTAAACATAGTTCCCATAAAGTTTCCAATTTGAATTTGTGCTCTCCTATCATCTAAATAGTTACACAATATTCTTAGCAAGTATTCGTTAAGTCCCAGTTTTAATATTTTATATTTCAAGCCTAAATGCCAAACTTTATCAAAAGCCTTAGAAACATCCCTTAAAATTATATTGATCTGGTTACCCTTGCTTTTTTCTATTGCAATTATTTCCGTTACTATAGCTATTGCAGTTAGGGTATTTCTATTGGGCATAAATCCATGTTGTCTGTTGTTAGTTTTCCCATGTTGTGTTAAAAAGGCTATAAGTCTTGAATTTAATATTTTTCCAATAGTTTCCCGGTAATTTCTAATAAAGATATTGGCCTGTAGTTTAATATTTCCTTATTGTCCTTACCCTCTTTAGGAATAAATATCATTTTAGCATATTTAGTTTGTCTGGAAAGTAAACTTAGTTATTACATGCGTTATAAAATGTTTAATATAGTATTTAAAATGTTTTCAGGTAGATTCATGATCATATTTCGTGTATCACCTGTGGAGCCCAGGGCTTTTTTCCTTAAATTTCTCACAGACAGTGCATCATTTCTCCCATGGTTATTATTTGATTATTAGGTAATAAGTTATAGTCTATATATTGCCTTGGGGTGATTCTATGTATTTGTCTTCCCATTTCTTCTTCTATCCTTTCTTCGTGTTCACTATCAAAATCTTCATTTTCCTCATCTGATATTTTAAAAACTTTTACCCATTCCTTTTGAATGCTGACTCTTGTTCATTTTCCTCGTGCAATTTTGTTCCATTTTGGTCTTTAATGTATGGTGTTTTTTGCTTGTTGTGCCCCATCATCTTGTTTATGGAAGTCCAAAATGTTTTTGTGTCTTTAGTCATGTCAGCCACCATTATAATATCATTCCATTTTTTATTGTTTGCTTCCTTACATGCGTCTCTTAATTTTATCTGTAGTGCTATCTGTGTCGTATATAGCCATCTGTTACTGCCGTGTCTTTCCATATACCTGTTTATTTCATTGTAATAGGTCTGGATTAATTTAACTTCTTCTGATAGTCTGTTGTTGGGTAATGTTCTAAAGTGTGAAGTAGGAGTGTGTTTGGTTATAGATGTTTTTATTGCTGAGTGCAGTCTGTCCATTTCTGAGTCTATGTCTTCTGTTGTTTTCCCTTGTAGGTTAATCGAGTGGTGATTACTTAAGTCGTCTTTGAAGCTGTCCCAGTCTGTTTTACTCATTTTCAGTCTCCTTTTTATTGGTATCTGTATGGGGCTTGTTGACAGTGTTAGTATAATTGGCAGATGGTCACTGCCTGTGAGAGGTCCTTGTTTTATATGGTAATTGAAAAAGGCTTTGTTGTTGGTAAAATTTTTGTCTGGAGTCGATTGTGTATTGTGATTTCTCCAGGTTGGAAACTTAGGACCTAGATGATTGATTTTCCCTAGGTTTATTAATTGATTAAGGGCGTTTCCCACTTCGTTATTATTTGAATTGTCGAAAATCCTGTGTCTGGCGTTAAAGTCTCCTAAGATGTACATCGGATGACTATTGTTAGCCAATTTTAATGGAATCTTCTATAGGTAAGTAAGTAGCAATAATTACGTCTCCTTGAGTTGTATTTATTTTTATTGCTAGAAATTCATCCTGAAGTCATCCGATTATTTATTTAGAAGTTTCTTTTTAGCCGCTATCGCTACTCCGTCATTTTTCTCGCCCGATTTATTTCTTTGGTTTACATAATAGTTAAAGAGTTTTATGTTGTTGTTGTCTGTCTCACCGTGACTGTTTATTAGTATAATGTCAGGGTCAATTTCTTGATATATATTACTTAGGTTAATTCTCTCGGTCTTCCAGTTTCTTACGTTGTGTTGTATTATTCTTAAAGTTCTTACTGTTTGTCTATTGTCCATTATTTCTTATACTTGGATTGTGGCAGTTGGAGTGGAGACCTATCATCCTGTTTCCCGCTTCTGACTCTTCTATACTCTGACAGGTCTACTATTTTAAAGTCTTTGGCCGTAATCTTTAGTTTGTCCGTAGTAATTAGTGACCAGACATAATCTTCACTTAGGGATTTTTCTTGATATGTCCGCAGCACTCCTCCTTCACAGTTTTTACTATTGTCCCTCCTGTTGGTCTCGATGTTGGGATTCCATGTTTTTGTTGTAGTGATAACTTTTAATCCAATTTTCTTCAGCAGATTCAGGTTGTATATTGTGATCCAGTTTCCATCTTATCTTCTCTCCTCCTCACTCTCCGCTGTCTCCTTTTTGTTATTTCTATCTTCTCTTTGTCACTTCTAGTCATTTGTCTGGGATCTCCTATCAGTCGCTTGTGTTCCTTGTATTATCATGCTCCTTGCTCAAACCTTTGTTCGTCTTGATGTAGTCTTTTCTCTCAGTTCGCTTGCATATGTTGTCTGGAAATAGTTTTTCAGTTGTGGATTCTCTGGAAATATATCATCTCTGGTAGGGGTTATTCAATTTCAACATTTCCTTAATTCCTCATTGTATGATCCGGGTGCAATGATATTGTGCAAATATTGCATGGATCGCCACTAATCATTACCTTATCATGTATTGGCTCAATTAGGTTTAATATGGTGGATTCTGGTCTGTGAGCCTCTTGGACCGCTCTCTTGGCTATTTCGACGTATGTCGTATCCTTCTTGTCTTGTTCCTTTTCCTTGTTTCTTGTTCCTTGTACTTTATCATGTGTTTTTTTATTGGGCATGCCATTGCTAACGTCCTATGTCCTATGTATGCATTCCCGTTTCTCTTACAGTTGAGACAGCCAACATGTGTATTCTTACATTCAGTGTAGGTATGGTCGTCGCCTGCACAATCTGAGCAGTACTTTTTTTCTTTTTCCGGACAGTCTCTCGTTGTGTGTTCTTCATATTTATAGCAGGAGAAGCAAGTTTGCAGACTGATGAATGTCTCCTTCTTTATTTGATGTGGTGTGACTGACATGTTGAATATTAGAAAGCCCTGTTGTAAAACTTTCTCAGCCATTGACACTTCTTCAAACATGAGTATAGTCCTTTATCTTAATGACTTCTTCAATCTTCATCCACCTATTTTGGCGTTCCAGTTCTTCTTTCAGGTCTTCCTCCCGATCTCTTGATCGACTTGACGAACAAAAACTGATCTTTTTGCTTTTTGTTCTGGTGGCATGACAATAATAAGGCCTTCATTGTAAAATATATCTCTTGCTTCTTTTGAAAGGATTTTATCTGAATCAAAGTCATCTTTACAGATTACTTTAAAACCTTCATTGGTGCTGAATATTCTAGTTAGTGGGACTTGCAGTTTGTTGTAAGTGATTTCTGCCACTTTTCCTCTTCCAATAGAGTGTCCCATATCTCTATGTTTTATTCTAATGCTTGTAGTCATCTTCCTTGATTACAGCCCAATCCTACCTATAACACAGGGCTCCTGCCTGGGAGCAGTGACCCCGCCACCCCCCCCCCTCTTGGACGGGCGTCGGGCTCGAAGGGTTCTGCGCCCAGGTTACCTGTGACTATAGTTATGTCTAAAAAGTTGCCACCTACCGGTGACCCCCGGACAAGGGGTGCCCTGCACTATCACAGGTTCCCTTGCCGGATCGACCGTATCGCTAAGTCCCGCCTCCCGTTCAAGGAACGGAGTGCATGAGGGGGATGAAAAAAGGAAAGAAGAGGACTTAGAGAGTAGAGACAGTCTACCTACCACGCCACGTTCGGTTAGCCAATCAGAGCACCGCAGTAAACGTGCATGTATCACGCCACCGTGGGGCACCACTGATTGGCCAATCCAGGACGTAGACGCACGGGTAGTAGTCAAAATTTGGGTAGGCCAAATATTTGTTTTTTCCAAAGTTGGAATTTCCCGTACAATCTGTGATGGTAATTACACCGTCACTATGTTGAGTAAGTACAATCACTAGGATTGAGTGTCTTATCACAACAAAGTTGCAGACTCAAACATGCAGCAAAAGAATCAGGTCTTCGCAGCTCCGTGTCTATTTTACTTAGGCTAGCATACCTAAGTTAAAGCAAACTCCCCTTGCCAATACAAGAAGGAAGAGGATTTCTTATAGTCTAATAAACAATTCATCATGACCAAATACAGTATCTAACACAGGGGGTCCGGGGGCGCAGCCCCTTAACAACCATTTGATTGCATTATCTCTGAGTTAGCAATTATCCATTTTCTGATTGCATTATCCCAGGTTAAGGGGTGTTGTGTGTGGTTCCATATCACCAGATTTATTAAAAAACTCTACGTCAGGCTAAACAGTTTAGGCTAGATAGTGGTGGCTGCTTGGATTATTTCTTTGTCTCTTATTGACTTCGGGTGGCTAACCTCTATAAAATTGAGGACACCAATAGACCTTGTACTAAGGTTAGGTTAAACAGACACTTTTGCTGTAATGGAGGATTTCGCCATCGGGGAGCGTGACGAAACCTCCGGCGAAAGTAGTGGTTAGGTTAGGCGGCCCGGTAGTGGTTGGTTAGTTGCCTGTATTATTATTATTCTATAAAATTTAAGGTCCCCATTCTGGAGCTTTACCACGGTCAGGCTAAACAGTTTAGGCTGCTTGGATTGTTTCTTTTGTCTCTTATTGACTTCGGGTGGCTAACCTCTATAAAATTGAGGACACCAATAGACCTTGTACTAAGGTTAGGTTAAACAGACACTTTTGCTGTAATGGAGGATTTCGCCATCGGGGAGCGTGACGAAACCTCCGGCGAAAGTAGTGGTTAGGTTAGGCGGCCCGGTAGTGGTTGGTTAGTTGCCTGTATTATTATTATTATATAAAATTTAAGGTCCCCCGTTAGACTTTACCACGGTCAGGCTAAACAGTTTAGGCTGCTTGGATTATTTCCTTGTCTCTTATTGACTTCGGGTGGCTAACCTCTATAAAATTGAGGACACCAATAGACTTTGTACTAAGGTTAGGTTAAACAGACACTTTTGCTGTAATGGAGGATTTCGCCATCGGGGAGCGTGACGAAACCTCCGGCGAAAGTAGTGGTTAGGTTAGGCGGCCCGGTAGTGGTTAGGTAGTTGCCTGTATTATTATTAGTATATAAAATTTAAGGTCCCCCGTTAGACTTTACCACGGTCAGGCTAAACAGTTTAGGCTGCTTGGATTATTTCTTTGTCTCTTATTGACTTCGGGTGGCTAACCTCTATAAAATTGAGGACACCAATAGACCTTGTACTAAGGTTAGGTTAAACAGACACTTTTGCTGTAATGGAGGATTTCGCCATCGGGGAGCGTGACGAAACCTCCGGCGAAAGTAGTGGTTAGGTTAGGCGGCCCGGTAGTGGTTGGTTAGTTGCCTGTATTATTATTATTCTATAAAATTTAAGGTCCCCCGTTAGACTTTACCACGGTCAGGCTAAACAGTTTAGGCTGCTTGGATTATTTCTTTGTCTCTTATTGACTTCGGGTGGCTAACCTCTATAAAATTGAGGACACCAATAGACTTTGTACTAAGGTTAGGTTAAACAGACACTTTTGCTGTAATGGAGGATTTCGCCATCGGGGAGCGTGACGAAACCTCCGGCGAAAGTAGTGGTTAGGTTAGGCGGCCCGGTAGTGGTTGGTTAGTTGCCTGTATTATTATTATTCTATAAAATTTAAGGTCCCCCGTTAGAATTTACCACGGTCAGGCTAGATAGTGGTGGCTGCTTGGATTATTTCTTTGTCTCTTATTGACTTCGGGTGGCTAACCTCTATAAAATTGAGGACACCAATAGACTTTGTACTAAGGTTAGGTTAAACAGACACTTTTGCTGTAATGGAGGATTTCGCCATCGGGGAGCGTGACGAAACCTCCGGCGAAAGTAGTGGTGGTGGCTGCCTGTATATCTCTATAAAATTTAGGCCGCCAATAGACTTTACACCAAGGTTGGCTGCTTGGATTATTTCTTTCTGTCTCTTATTGACTTAGCCTCTATAAAATTGTGGACACCAATAGACTCTGTACTAAGGTTAGGTTAAACAGACACTGTAACGGAGGATTTCGCCATCGGGGGGCGTGACGAAACCTCCAGCGGTTAGGTTAGGTAGTAGTGGCTGTCTGGATTATTTCTTTGTCTTACTCAGGCTGGCAAGCCTCGCTAAAACTTTAGGACACCAATACACTCTTCTACTACCAAGGAGAGGTTGTTGGATTATTTGTTTGTCTATAAAACTTCAGGACACCAACACACTCTCTACTA
>NW_024752200.1:0-8690 GCF_018991925.1 Homarus americanus
GACGACGACGACGATGATGATGATGATGATGATGATGATGATGATGATGATGATGATGATGATGATCCCCAGACTCATATACAAGTCACCTCTAATCTAGACTCCTCCTCCTTCTCCTTTGTTTGTATCTTCATCCACCTACTTGTATTCTCCCTCCTCCCCTCTCCTTCCTCCCTGTCTCATTTCTCCCTCTCTCCCCTTACCCTCCTCCCTCTCTGTACTCGCTCTCCTCTCCCTCTCCCCTTACTCTCTTCTCCCCCCTTCCCTCCCCTCCTCCCTCCTTCCCTCCTCCCTCTCCTCCCCCCCCCCAAGACGTCCAGAGAGTAAAGGTTAAACGCTTGGCGAATCCGACGGGGAGGAAGAAGAAAATGTTAAATGGCACTAAATAACCCGACAAGGAGATTTAAAAAGAGGAATAAAAAGCAAATCCATACAATTTATTCCCGTAATTTCAGACAAAACTAAATTAGACGTCATTCAAAGGCTTCAGATGATAATACGGGTAAATTAATGGCCTCCAACACCATTTATGAAGATATTATCCCATTTAAACCCATATTTAAGACTCTCTCTCAACTACTACTTACGAGGTATTAGTGTTATCTGTCAGTTAATAAAGGCTACCATTATATAACTCTGGGTTTCATTCTCCTTTCTACAGCTTTCTAATTTGTCTCGTTGGGTTTTATAGTAGGAGCGTGTGGATGGGCTGTTGGCTGTCTGTAGTTTATGCAACTACATGCAAGGGTAACACTGCTTTCGGTGTGAGGATAATTGTTAGTGGTTGGTCAGGGGGGTGATGGCAGAGACAGCTGATGATGTCAACAATAACTACCATAGACGGTTATGGTAGGACAGGAGACAGCTGATGATGTCAACAATAACTGCCATAGACGGTTATGGTAGGGACAGGAGACAGCTGATGATGTCAACAATAACTGTCATAGACGGTTATGGTAGGGACAGGAGACAGCTGATGATGTCAACAATAACTGCCATAGACGGTTATGGTAGGGACAGGAGACAGCTGATGATGTCAACAATAGCTACCATAGACGGTTATGGTAGGGACAGGAGACAGCTGATGATGTCAACAATAACTGCCATAGACGGTTATGGTAGGGACAGGAGACAGCTGATGATGTCAACAATAACTGCCATAGACGGTTATGGTAGGGACAGGAGACAGCTGATGATGTCAACAACAGCAGCACCAACGAGTCTAACAGACACACGCTGTCTGGCGATGTGAACTGAAGGACACTCAAGGACGTCCAGTGGGTGACTTAATGACGCCTCACACACTGACCTATGACAGAGGTCGACCTCCACCACACACTAACCTGTGACACAGAGGTCGACCTCCACCACACACTGTCCTCTGACACTGAGGTCGACCTCCACCACACACTGACCTATGACAGAGGTCGACCTCCACCACACACTGTCCTCTGACACAGAGGTCGACCTCCACCACACACTGACCTATGACAGAGGTCGACCTCCACCACACACTGACCTGTGACACAGAGGTCGACCTCCACCACACACTGGCCTCTGACACTGAGGTCGACCTCCACCACACACTGGCCTCTGACACTGAGGTCGACCTCCACTACACACTGACCTATGACAGAGGTCGACCTCCACCACACACTGACCTGTGACACAGAGGTCGACCTCCACCACACACTGTCCTCTGACACAGAGGTCGACCTCCACCACACACTGACCTATGACAGAGGTCGACCTCCACCACACACTGACCTATGACAGAGGTCGACCTCCACCACACACTGACCTGTGACACAGAGGTCGACCTCCACCACACACTGTCCTCTGACACTGAGGTCGACCTCCACCACACAATGACCTATGACAGAGGTCGACCTCCACCACACACTGACCTGTGACACAGAGGTCGACCTCCACCACACACTGACCTATGACAGAGGTCGACCTCCACCACACACTGTCCTCTGACACAGAGGTCGACCTCCACCACACTGACCTATGACAGAGGTCGACCTCCACCACACACTGGCCTCTGACACTGAGGTGCGGCCTATGACAGTCGAGCCTCCACCACACAGACAGACAGCGATCAAGGACACACAGGCGGCAACAATCATGAACCTGATCACCTCGGACACGTTATAGGTCACTAGGACATGGCGTCGCCTGGACTCTCCCCCACCTCCAGCTGTAGAGTAAGACGAGTACAGCACCAGTGGGAGACATGAAAGTTACTTGGCTGAGGGCAGATGAATGACTAACAAACGATCGTAGGTGAAATCATTTTGGAGTTCACCTGGTGGGTTCATGCACCTATGCGAATAGACCTCCATACCCCTCACCTGTGAAGAAACAACGAAAGTATAGTCTTGTTGAACTTTACACAGGCAGGCCAAAGGAAAGTCCAGCAGACGGATGTGTTTACAACAAAAAATTAACTTCTCTTGCATTAAGGACTTGTCCGACAGGGTCCAGGCGCTCACACGGCCAATGAATACACCTGTACACTCTTCACCTGTGGTAAAAGTGTCAGTGAAAGTAATGAAAGTTGATTCTTGTCGAACTTTTTTACGACTCGGGATTGTCGACCTAAAGGCATAACCTAGTTCAGATCTGTTGCTGCTTGTGCGACAGCAAGACTCACCTGACGGGGTCTGTGTACCAAAGGTGACGAATACACACAGATACACACACAAATATACAGATATACACAGATATACTCAGTTACACATAGTTACACGTTGAGATTTACAAATACTACACACACATGCACAGTTTCCCATAGACAAACAAATACAAACTGCTACACAAATCTACACAAATACACTTCACTCCTAGGAGCAGCAAGTCGAAAGGAAGGAAAGTTAAGTAGAGTTGACCCCTGTTAGTAGGCAACAGAAAATAAGACAAATATTATATAAACCGAGACCAAAATTATAGTGAAATAAATAAAAAAATTCAAATAAAATAAACAATAAATAGAAAAAAATCGAGGTTAGTAGAAAATAAGAACAAGAAGTAGAAGAACAGGAAGTGAGACAACAGGTTGAGAGAGAGAGAGTTTCTGGTTGTACTTAATGGAAAAAATTTACAGGTACATTCGATAACACATTCACTACCAGTTGTGTGTGTGTGTGTGTGACGAGAGACCCAGAGTATAATGACAGCTTAGGTGAGTCGATACAGAGTGCCCCCCCCTTATGGTCGCAGGTGAAATGAGCCGCTGTCTTAATTGGCCAGAAGCTAACCCAACCTAAATATTAGGATTGGGACCCATTATAACTGGGGCCTAATAAGTCTGGGGCCCATTAGGACTTCAACCCTATTTCAGTACATGGGTTAAGTCATTGTAAACAAGAGGTTAGCATCGTACTCAAGAGTTAAGTCATCGTACTCAAGGGTTAAGTCATCATACTCAAGGAGTTAACTATCCACTCAATAAAAGAAAAAAAAATCATCAGCTTCTAGCAGGACTCATACCTGCATCTCAAGACCACCATTAAATTAGTGTTGTTTATAATGGCTATTAATGTTTTCGGCCAATAGCAAAAGTTTCCGTGGAGTACCCCCATCCCCCCTAGCCCCCCCCCCCCTCACCCAGCTGACGCAATCCACGTGCAAATATTAAATGGTGTGTCCATCAAGGGAACAGCAAATGCCTGTTGTGTTAAGCTGTATGAAAGTGGTAATAAACTTGGTATATCTGATGAAAAGACAGACACACACACACACACACACACACAGCTGCCGAATGTTGTAACTTCGTGCTCAAGAGATTAATATTAAACTTTGTAAATCAAGGACGGGATACTTAACTAGACGTCCTTGTGTGTGTGTTACCGGACAGCCATTTTTCCTCTCGTTTATGTCATTATCTTACACACCTCACCTCTATATCATTCTTAAGGCGTCTGTATACCTTCATGAACAGACACACACACACACACACACACACACACAAACGTTCCAAAAAACAGTATCATGTCACCTTCGAACTCTTTGACATGACCTCCTCAAAAACCGTGTATTCTGCCTCCTTCTTCGTCGCCTCCTACATATCAACCAGAGGAAGACTCTCTCTCTCTCTCTCTCTCTCTCTCTCTCTCTCTCTCTCTCTCTCTTCATGTCTCCCCATTTTATACAATGACATATAGCCCAAATGACAGGCAGAAACAGACACACCAAGATAGCGAATTAGGCGGAATAGACAGAGACCATAAACAGTAGACAGATGCAGACGGGATAGACAAAGGCCACAAGCAGTAGAGTGAGAATTAGACAGGGAAGACAGTTAATTAGAGTGGGGTAGACTGAGAATTAGACATTAGGCATATAATTAGACAAAGTAGACATAGAATTACACAGAGTAAATAAGGAATCAGAAAGAATAGACATAATCAGACAGGGTAGACAGAGAATCAGAGATAACAGACAGAGAATCAGAGAAACTAGACAAAGAATTAGACGGGAGTAGATAAGAGGTCATAAACAGACGGTGTACCAGTGTTGACATAACCTGAATAACACCCCCTCCCCCCCCTTCCTATATAAGGTAAGTGAAAGTACCCAGCCCAATAATACAGACCAAAGTGCCACGCGTATGTATGTGTGTAATGCAGTACTTTTGTCATACCTGCCACCTCCATCACCTTCCTAGCTGGTCAAATGCCGAGTCCCTTGTTCCTAAAAGACTCCAGTTTAAGCTGATCTTGTAGGCTCATGTCCTAAAAGACTCCAGTTTAAGCTGATCTTGTAGGCTCATGTCCTAAAAGACTCCAGTTTAAGCTGATCTTGTTGGCTGGTATCATAAAAGACTCCAATTTAAGCTGATCTCGTAGGCTCATGTCCAAAGAGACTCCAGTTTAAGCTTATCTGGAAGGCTCTTGTCCTAAAAGACCCAAATTTTAGCTGAAGTAATAGTTCTCGGTAGTAACAGAGCCTTATATAGCTGTATGTATTAATAAGCACCAATGTAAGCTAACCTAATAAGCTTCTGTTCTACTGTAATAGGTTCCAAGTGAACACATTACCACTGTGGTGTTCACCTGGTAGGCTCATGTACCTATTCACCCTACGAATACACGTTAATATTCTTCACCGTTGGAGCAAAACAAACATTACCTTTGAAAGCAGTGAAAGTTGGGTCTATTACTTTAATCCTCTGTACTTTACTTTCTCTTTCCTTCATCTCAGTTTCTCTTTCTTACACTCGCCTGTTTTTCTCCTTTTCTCGTCCTCCTGGTTTCTCTCCACACGATTTTTCTTTCCTCTCTTCCTTTCTTCTGGTTCCTTATTCTTCTTTTCCCCTTTGTCTCTCTGTCTCCTTCTCTCTCATAAACTATTCACGTCATTACAGGTTTCAAATATTTACAAACAAACCCACGTGTTCCTCTCTTGCTTACAAACAAACCCACGTGTTCCTCTCTCGCTTACAAACAAACCCACGTGTTCCTCTCTTGCTTACAAACAAACCCACGTGTTCCTCTCTTGCTTACAAACAAACCCACGTGTTCCTCTCTTGCTTACAAACAAACCCACGTGTTCCTCTCTTGCTTACAAACAAACCCACGTGTTCCTCTCCTCAAAGACTCGTGTGTGTTTACTAATATCTGCCAGACGTGAGTGGAGGTATTTCCAAGACACGTAGTACTGCCCAGGGCCTTGGAATATCCAGGACATGTGGCCTTTCCTGGACATGCGGGATCTCCTTATACGTGTGTGTGTGTGTGTGTGTGTGTGTGTGTGTGTGTGTGTGTGTGTGTGTGTGTGTGTGTGTGTGTGTGTGTGTGTGTGTGTGTGTGTGTGTATGATTACAGGCTTCCTTGTGTATGTATGTATGTATGTATGTATTATACAGAACGACTACTATGATGCCCTTATCAATACAACTCCTACTAATCCTTTTACCATAACCAAACCTAAACACACACACACACACACACAGTAACCCTGAAATAAAGACAATTACCGATATCAGGTCAACACAAAGAAAACAAGAAGTCGGGGTGGCCGTTCAGTGAGAGAGTTACAACCAACAAAATTAAGTGACAGGAAATTACTCAACTGCTTAATAGACTCGTACTGGTCTATAAAGAGCGGACAATGTCAACAACACGTACGAGACAAGAACGAGACAAGGACAACACAAGCCCAATTAAGAAAAGGACATTGAGATCAATTTTAGGACACGACAGAATTTTTAATGGTTTTGAAATTCTGTACAGGTAAGAGCAGGACATTAGGCTCATCTTGGGACACACGAGTGATGTTAATCTTTATGGACACTAAGTAAAAATTAGGACACTATAAATTTTGAAACATTCTTATTATTGTTGTAGGGGTGTTAGTGCTATTAGAACAAGTACCGATTGTTATTGTTGTTTTTTCTGATGTTGTTGTTGTTGTAGTTGTAGCAGTGGGGAGTGATTAGTGCATTTTCGAATATATTTGTTGATGTGGCAATAACAATGGTTGTAGTTGATATTGATGTCGATGTTGTAAACGTAGTAAATAATCGTGATTGTTTTGTTGTTGTTATAGACGGTAAAAATTATGATTATAAGTAGTAGTAGTAGTCGACTGTCCTTCTCTCTCCTTAGGTCGGCTTTGCTCTGCCTCAGGGGAACGAGAGCATCGGCCCCAAAGCCGACAACAGCTGCAGATATTGACTATGAGGCAACAGTCACTGAATGCCGCATAGATCTGCGGCTCAACTAACTCAACACAGCTAGGACAGCTACTTATGTATTAGGATATTTAATTTTAAAGTAATAAAATGGCGGCGAAAAAAAAAGTAGTAGTAGTAGTAGTAGTAGTAGTAGTATTAGGATATTTAATATTAAGGTAAATAAATGGTGGCGAAGGTGTGGCTATTGGGGAGGCTAGGCCACGTTTAAAAAAAAAAAAAACTAAGTATTGATAGTAGTAGTATCATTAATGTTGTTGTTGACAGAAAGTGGTAATTAAGATTCAGATGATGATAATAAATAAATTAATAAATAAAGAAAGAAATACGAAAAATAGATAAATAAATGATAATAAATGAAGAAAATATTGAGAGAAGAAGAAATACCAACTTGTGAAACACAAGACGGAGAACGGGATGATGAATGTGGCACACACAGACACACACACACACACACACCACACACACACACACACACACACACTTTATGTGACAGGTGTTGCGTGTGTTAGTATGGGGGTGTACTGTAGGTCATTACACCCAACACCTGCTGAAGAGTGTAGTATATACCTGGTGTACTGTACAGCAGATGGGTGTTGTAATGGTGTTGTGAATGTTGTGATTATTATTATTATTATTATTATCAATATTTCGTCATCTGAAACTAATAAGAAGTTCCCGTAAAAAAATAAAGACTATTTTTACAGGTCTTCCGTGAGAGAACATGTCAGCTTCTTGATCTTGTATTAGGAAAATATTATTATTCTTAGAGAGAGAGAGAGAGAGAGAGAGAGAGAGAGAGAGAGAGAGAGAGAGAGAGAGAGAGAGAGAGAGAGAGACTTGAAAAGGAAGTTAGATAAACACACTTAACCCCAGTCTATGGTTGAGGGAATGCCGAGGTACATGTGCGGTGCCTCGTCTCTTATGGCCAGCGCAGATGTGTGGATTCTTGAGCGCCAGGCCCGCAAGAAAATCAGGGTCCACGACTGAGCCTCCTCCACTGACACTGAAAGCATAGCCATCCTCGCGGGTATTCGTGAGGGGGCGACCTATGCTCGCACTGAACGCCGGAACCTCCTTATATAATCAATGACAGCACTTCTGGGTTAGCGAGGCTCAAATTACGCCCCCCCTCCCCCCTCCTCCCCTGCCACCCAACACACACTAGCCGCCGTCGCCGGGCTAGAACAAACTGATGACATCCGTGTCAAGTTTATTTGGATCCCGTCACATATAGGAATAACTGCCTGTGACACTGTTGACCTGCTTGCCAAAGAAGCTACACAAGAAGAAGATATTGAAGCCACCCTCGCCCTCTCCCTGAATCATCTCAAATCTCGCATACACGCCACACAACGAGAAGCATTCGACGTAAAATGGACACACCTGAAACAACGGGGCAGCGTCACACTATGCCACTGACGTTGTAACCGGTGACTCCAACCGCCACTACAAAGAGTATCAATCTCTGACTCGATCTCAACAGATTATATACATGAGACTGCGCCTAGGGTACAGGTACCTATGGGAGTACATTGGCAACCCTGAGCCTCACCGCACTGTTTGTAAACTTTGTGGCCAACCCGACTCTCACACCCTCTCTCACTACATCCTCACTTGCCCTATGACCTCCTCCTACAGGTCCCCAGCCGTTACCAACACCTCTTCCCTCCCTGACCAGATATCCCTCCTCCTAGTCACAGGCCTGGCACTTGACATTATTAGGGACCTGCCACGCTTTGCTATAAACAGATGAAATGTACCGGGAATTTCCCCCCCCCCCCACACACTCATCATTCTGTCACTTTATGTAACTTGCTGACAAAACCCATGACCCTTCAGGCTTCCACGCCCTTAATGCATGAGTCATAAAGGCAAGCATGAACTCTGCATGCTTCCCAGTTGGGCACTGTAAACGCTTCTGTGCTTCACCTTGCACAGGATGTAAGGGGGCGCCCAATAAACTAGCCCCCTCCGGAGCAATCTGTAA
>NW_024752201.1:0-24240 GCF_018991925.1 Homarus americanus
AGGTCACTGAAGATGTCTCATGGAACAGTAGTACAGTACATCAACACAACAGAAACAGGAGGTCACTGAAGATGTCTCATGGAACAGTAGTACAGTACATCAACACAACAGAAACAGGAGGTCACTGAAGATGTCTCATGGAACAGTAGTACAGTACATCAACACAACAGAAACAGGAGGTCACTGAAGATGTCTCATGGAACAGTAGTACAGTACATCAACACAACAGAAACAGGAGGTCACTGAAGATGTCTCATGGAACAGTAGTACAGTACATCAACACAACAGAAACAGGAGGTCACTGAAGATGTCTCATGTCACTCACTCAACATTGCCTGTGACTGATTGAGTGTGGTAATAACATCCTTGGTGACGCAACAGCTTAGGTCAAATTTGTCTGTGACCTTGACCTCTGACACGTAGTACAAGAGACACTGAATTATCAAGAAACAGACACATGTATAAATTTTGCATTCTGGTTCCTCCAATGTTGAGGTAATTACACGGCAGACGGACAAAACATTAACTACATAACCACCATTTCTGGGCTCATAACACAGGTGGTCTGGGCTAAGATTTATACCTGTACAATGTTTCAGGTAATTAATCCCTACAAGATGGACTGACAGTGAATTAATTATGATTAGAAAGAGACAGAAGAGAAAAATAAGTGAGTGTGTGTTTGTTACTTCGTTGAGAACCTCTTTGTTTGGGCACCTGTACTGATCAGCCACAGGTAGGGGGAGGGAGGGAAAGGGGAGGGAAAGAAGGAAAAGGGGGGAAGGAAGGAGGTAAGGAAGGAAAAGGCCCACGAAAACGACCTATCATCCACCCCATATAATGCTACACCCATTAACCAAGTAAACACTGACCACAAAAAGCATTATATTCAAGAAAAGAATAAATAGGTCCCTTACTAACACGAGTGATAGTAATAAAGTCATGTAAGCATTATTATAAAAACAGGATATAATACTTTAACACATATTAGTTGCATCAGTGAGCAATATTTACAGTTTATTCGTTCGGATCAATGTAAAAATTGCATAAAAACTCAAAACCATGTAAAAATAAAGTGTGTGTGTGTGTATGTGTGTGTGTGTGTGTGTGTTGTGGTTCATGGTATATTCTGTTAACTGAAAGGTCGTTCGGGGGGAAGCCAATCATGTTCAACGGGTTTTATTTTGGCTGAACAATACATTTGAATAACAATTGTTTCAACTCGCCGGGGATTCACTCGATGATGGAAATTCCTGTTAGATACAACTTTCACTGTTATACCTCAGGTCAGGTGGAGTGTGCGTGTGTGTGTGTGTGTGTGAGAGAGAGAGAGAGAGAGCTGAACGGGCAACAGAACTAAGCGATAAGGTTTCAGTAACTCGTGATAGGGTTTCAAAATCAACCAGTGGACACGACTTGTTTTTCCTCAACTAACAAAATCGCCAACAACAATTTCGCCTCCAAGTATTTGTGATATAAACGCTGCCACTCCACTTTAGCGCCAACAGAGTAAAAAAACTATTCCGAAAATACCCAGAAATTAGAGGTTCTCTCTCCGCTCTCTTAAACTGACACTAACGAAGAAATCCTGGACAGTATGAGTAAAATTTATTTCATCTTTCCTCTCTCTCCACACACACACACACACACACACACACACACACACACACACACACACACTTACTACTACTTTGCTGTCACTCGGAATCGAGTATGACGATCATCCAGCAACGCTACAATGTTATGAGTTATTAGGGATGTCACATTCACTGGTAAGTTTTGAGGTGGCTAAAGAGGCCGATACGGAACCGGCAGCGTCGTTCACATTCGTTGCACATGTGAAGGGCTGCATCTAGCGTGCCTTTCCGGCGTTGGCGCTTGTCTGTCTCGGTTTGCAGTCGGGCTAACTCGAAAGTATTGACACCTTCTCGTAAGGTGCTCCTCCAAGCATTACAGTGTGGAGTAATCGACTCCCAGGTGAGGGGGTCGATTTGGCACTTTTTCAGGTTTGTCTTAAGGCTATCCTTATACCTTTTCAGTTGCCTGCTTTGGCAGTCTACTGTCGTCCATGCGGGTAATATCCAGGTATATCTACGCCCACGATATACATTCACGGACGCCTGAAATCACGCCCACGATATACATCCACGGACGCCTGAAATCACGCCCCCGTTATACATCCACAGACCATCTAGAGATACATCCCCGCCCCGAAAAATACACCCCAGCGAACAGTTTTTAGCATTCTCACCCAAAACACACAGATCACAGGTCACTCTACACCACTTAAGAAACTGAAACGACAATTCCTCCACACCCCCCGACGATAACGTCAACAAAGACTTGTTCACATCCAGCAGGTAATGTAAACACTGTACTGTATCTCACTCTTTGCTGTCAAGTGACAAATCTCTCACTGACTCTCGTATACAAATAATGATACTGAGATATAACGAAAATGGTTATATAGAGTCAAAATTAAAGCCAAATTCTTATTCTGCATTTCAGAGGATAACAAATTTTAAACAATTATGTACAGTACCTGTGTCGGACTCACACATATATTTAAAGTTAAGATTTAGGAGGTACAACGTAATAAAGAATGTGCACGTTAGACACAAACAAAATCAAACATGATCGAGAAAATTGTTATGTCCATCTCAAGTTTATATTTATAATAGCAAAAATTATAATAAAAATTATTAATAATTTCAATAATATCTTGGTAGATAATGCTTCCAAACAGTTATATCTTTACAGACGTTAAATTTAGCATTATAGTGAGCTAAAGCTGGGTATTCTTAACATATATATGGAATTATTTGCGATATATCAATATTAATCGAACATTATGTTTGAGCCAATGGGCTGCAGGGAGGGTGGCCTGGCTTTACCGCCGCTAAAAAACCCGACGATTTCATGAACTGGGCAATTTGTATGAAGTAAACAATCATATCAAATTCACATAAGTAAAAATAAGTTTTACTACACATTTACAGCAAAACAATATAAATAATTAAAAAGAAGCATATTCTACAGGGTAAAGAAGATAGGTAACGCCAATTCAGATTTTTATTTATAAATAAACACATACAAAGATTCAGCAATGAATCCCTTTGGCCTTATTTAGAGCTTTTCTTTTCAAAACCCTTTTCTCATTATATTCTTTTTCAATACGAATTGCGACATCTAGAACGTGTCTCATTTGGTAGTTGCGACCAAAACAAGTTCGGGAGGGGGGTGTGCCAGGGAGGGGAGGGAGGTGCTGACGAGGAAGACAGAATTCATTATTATCCTCTTTGGCCTCCATGTCGAAGAACCGAAGTGCAGGATTTCTTCTCCGCCGCCTTTCGTCGCATTGCTCCTCCTCCTCTTCTTCATCCGAAGAGCTTGACGTACTGTGAGATGAGAGCTCATACCCTTCAGGAGACCCTGATGAGTCCTCGTCATTGTATGATTCATCATGAGCGATAAAACTATCGGAGTTCTCATCGCTCCCCGACTCGTCGGAGTTCTCATCGCTCCACGACTCGTCGGAGTTCTCATCGCTCCACGACTCGTCGGAGTTCTCATCGCTCCACGACTCGTCGGAGTTCTCATCGCTCCACGACTCGTCCTAGTCATTCCATTTTGCAGGAGAGCTTCCATCGTCACTTTCGCTGTCAGAAACAAGTCTACTGCGTTTTCTCAGCCCCAGCCGAGGGCAAGCCATTTCAATCAAACTTATTATTAAGTTAACGGTTACTGGTGCAGTAAATCTACTGTACAGTAGGTGTCAATTTTGTAGTAAGAGGTTATGTGGGTGAGGTGGTCAGTTTTGAATTTTCCTGTACAGTATGTGGGACAACTATACTGGTGTAGACGATGATAGTGTAGATTATAATAGTGCAGATGATGGTGTAGACATTGATGGTGTAGATGATGGTGTAGACGATGATAGTGTAGATTATGATAGTGCAGATGATGGTGTAGACATTGATAGTGTAGATGATGGTGTAGACGATGATAGTGTAGATGATGGTGTAGACGATGATAGTGTAGATGATGATAGTGTAGATGATGGTGTAGACGATGATAGTGTAGATGATGGTGTAGACGATGATAGTGAAGATTATGATAGTGTAGATGATGGTGTAGATGATGATAGTGTAGATGATGGTGTAGACGATGATAGTGTAGATGATGGTGTAGACGATGATAGTGTAGATGATGGTGTAGACGATGATAGTGTAGATGATGGTGTAGACGATGATAGTGTAGATGATGGTGTAGACGATGATAGTGTAGATGATGGTGTAGACGATGATAGTGTAGATGATGGTGTAGACGATGATAGTGAAGATTATGATAGTGTAGATGATGGTGTAGACGATGATAGTGTAGATGATGGTGTAGACGATGATAGTGAAGATTATGATAGTGTAGATGATGGTGTAGACGATGATAGTGTAGATGGTGGTGTAGACGATGATAGTGTAGATGATGGTGTAGACGATGGTAGTGTAGATGATGGTGTAGATGATGATAGTGTAGATGATGGTGTAGACGATGATAGTGTAGATGATGGTGTAGACGATGATAGTGAAGATTATGGTGTAGAGTTGTAGACGATGGTAGTGTAGATGATGATGGTGTCACTGTAGACGATGGTGTAGTTGATAGTGTACATGATGGTGTAAACGATGATAGTGTAGAAGATGGAACACACACACACACACACACACACACACACACACACACACACACACACACACACACACACACACACACACCATAGATAAATTAAATAAAAAACGCTTGAAATTTCACTTTACTTATGTGAATAACATGAAATAACAGCATAGTAATTAATAATAATAATAAATAAAAATAATATTACTAATAATAAAGTATAATATAAATAACAATAAATCACAAGAATAAATTTGGATTGTTTTAGAATGATCAGTACCTTTAATATTACTTAATACAGCCACACCCCTGAGACACACCCAGAAAAAAAAAAAAAAAAAGTTTAATATTGTGCACAGATGAACCACTACTAAAAATACCACCTCACCGTAAAACTAGACTACACCAACACCAAACTGTAAGAGTGTGTGTGTGTGTGTGTGTCCTGGTGTGGTCCACTCCCAAAATAGTGTGTCACGACCTCTGGTGAAGGTTTAACAGTCTGACAACACGAATTAAGAAATCTTCACACCGAAAATTGAAAACTTAGCCACCGAGTTTATTTTGATATTGAGGAAAAAGAAAGTTTGGTGAAGAGGGATATATTGTAGTAGTGAGCAGCGAGAGTTGACTGTTGGTCTCATACACTTACTGACACCAAACAACTTGTCACTTGTTGACACACACACACACACACACACACACACCTTCTCTGGCTCCTAAACTCTCTCCTTTCTTAAAGTTGTATTCACTTCTTTGCACTCAGTAGCTAAGTGCTTGAATGATTGACCCTCACGCAGATGTAAGCATAAGTGTGAGGCCAGACACATTGCCTCACACTGCTGTGCTAACCCAGATGTGAATAAGTCAACCTCTAAGTACAGAACTACACAAACAATACTCAGGAAATACTCTAACATTCACTGCCATAAGGAACACGAGACAAACATGACCCGTAGGTATAAATATACAGACGAATAAGAATAACACTATATATGCCTCTTTGGATATCTAAGGCGGGTGTATATATGCTGTAAAAAAAAAAATGCATTCGATATGATACAAGAACAGTAGACAAAAAAAAAGGTGCCTCTCTCCTCTGCTCCTGACACCGTGAACATTAAGAAATAACATAATGGTCGAAGGAAGATGATGCACAAAAAGTATATACACCTCAGAGACACAGCAGGGGTGGCGGGGGCAGTATGGGTGGTAGGGTGGGGGCGGGAGCGGTATGGGTGACTGGGGAATAGTGAGGGGGTGAACGGGGTACCAGCCAATACAACACTGGTATGTACAGCTGCCGTTTCAACACTACATTCCTTATATACTTGGGGAAAAAATATTGAATTTGTCTAGACTAAAGGATCCCAAAATGTCATAATAATAATAACAATAATAATAATAATAATAATAATAATAATAATAATAATATAAATAAATAAACAAAATGTATCTCATCTCGGGGTCTTTTCAATGGTTACCCCCCTCCCCTCCCCTCCCCTCCCCTTCCCCTTCCCCTTCCCCCAGGCTTCCGTACCCAAGGAAGACCATAACTAAGTCCACCATCACCCACAGCCAATACTAACAACTTATTTTTAACACGACACTTAAAACATCCACAGGTGTAGAAAAACCCCCATAACAAATTCCTAACTCACATTTTATACTTAAAAATACCCACAAGAATCTCATTAACTCCAAACACACAAACGCATATCATTACTTCCATATAACTTAGACAACCCGGAACTATAAAGAGGAAGCCAGAAGGTCGTATAAACCCCCTTTCCCCATCCAGCACCACCATCAGGAGCTGGGAAGAGCCTTCAGGATCTTGGGGAAGGTCTTGGGTGATCCTCCTTCACTAGACAACAAAGTACTCCCCTCTGCCTGTACTCTTGACCATCACCAACTAAGGCTCCTGAATCTCCCAGCCATTGTGAGTTTGAGATAAAGAGCATAATGGTGCAGATGTGGTTGACGTTAACATGATGGTAGGTTAACATGATGGTAGGTTAACATGGTGGTAGGTTAACATGATGGTAGGTTAACATGATGGTAGGTTAACATGGTGGTAGGTTAACATGATGGTAGGTTAACATGGGTAGGTTAACATGGTGGTAGGTTAACATGATGGTGGTTAACATGGTGGTAACATGAGGTTAACATGGGAGGTTAACATGGTGGTAGGTTAACATGATGGTAGGTTAACATGGTGGTAGGTTAACATGGTGGTAGGTTAACATGATGGTAGGTTAACATGATGGTAGGTTAACATGATGGTAGGTTAACATGGTAGTAGGTTAACATGGTGGTAGGTTAACATGGTGGTAGGTTAACATGATGGTTGGTTAACATGATGGTAGGTTAACATGATGGTAGGTTAACATGATGGTAGGTTAACATGGTGGTAGGTTAACATGGTGGTAGGTTAACATGGTGGTAGGTTAACATGATGGTTGGTTAACATGATGGTTGGTTAACATGATGGTAGGTTAACATGGTGGTAGGTTAACATGGTGGTAGGTTAACATGGTGGTAGGTTAACATGGTGGTAGGTTAACATGGTGGTAGGTTAACATGATGGTAGGTTAACATGGTGGTAGGTTAACATGGTGGTAGGTTAACATGGTGGTAGGTTAACATGGTGGTAGGTTAACATGGTGGTAGGTTAACATGGTAGTAGGTTAACATGATGGTAGGTTAACATGATGGTAGGTTAACATGATGGTAGGTTAACATGATGGTAGGTTAACATGATGGTAGGTTAACATGGTGGTAGGTTAACATGGTGGTAGGTTAACATGATGGTAGGTTAACATGATGGTAGGTTAACATGATGGTAGGTTAACATGGTGGTAGGTTAACATGGTGGTAGGTTAACATGGTATGGTAGGTTAACATGATGGTAGGTTAACATGATGGTAGGTTAACATGATGATGGTAGGTTAACATGATGATGGTTGGCTAATGTGATGACAGGCTAACATGATGGTTCTAGGCTAATATGATGGGTATTCTAACATGATTTAACACTTAACATGATAATAAACTAACATGATAGTATGAGGGAAAGAATTATGACTCGGAAAATGACCAAAGTTTTAGTCCATCTATTCACATCTAACTTAGACATACATGTGTGTAATGTGTACATAATTTCACAATATTCTTACCACAAGTTCTCTCAACACGTCACCTCACACCTCCGGCTTCTCTCCCTCCCCCCCTCACGTTCTTCCCTCACACCTTCACATCCCTCCCTCCACATATCTCCTCCATCATCTCTACACCAACACCAAAATAAACTCACAAGATGTATAAGTAATTACTATACGTCCGGAGATGGACCCTTGAATAGTGCCCGCCAAGTGTTCATCTGAGAGAGAGAGAGAGAGAGAGAGAGAGAGAGAGAGAAGGGACTCTTGTTATCTAGATTTCAGTCGCCATATGTGATTCTTGTTTAACACACACACACACACACACACACACACACACACACACACACACACACACACACACACACACACACACACACACACACACACACACACACACACACACACACACACACACACACACACAAAGTTCAAAGGTCATACACGTTTTTGTCTTAGTATTCCACCTGATACCAACACCAGTCTCTCCTTTATGTTCAACAACCTGTAAGTCGAGATGGTATACAATGTTCACCAAGTTCAGACAATGGAGGCAGGCATACCTCAGTGGGAGCAACATTAGGTGGTGAATGTATACTGACACGACAAGATGGTCAACCTACACACAAAAGGTAAACAGTATTGCGTGTTGCATCAAGAGGAGGACAGGAGGGAGCGGGAAGAGGTCGACCAGCAGAATTAACATCACATCCTAACATCTACAATAAGGTTTAAATCGTGTGTCTGTGTCTGTCTCATTGTTGACTATCGTAGAACAGGTCAATTATATCGTTAAATAAAGAGCTGAGCCTTCCTAATAAACACAAGTAAGGAATGACAATAAACAGTGGATTCAAATGGGCAATATTTTTTTTTGTTTTACGATACTCACCAATGGACCTCGAGAGAATCACCTCACTCAAACATTGGCAATTATATATAACCTAAATTCTACGGGACTCCGACAGGTGAGTGAGGGTGATTACCTTGCTACAGCGACCAACATAATCTATAGTGATCCATCTTATTCCATTGACTGCTTTATTACAACGACTATTAATTATTTTTACTTCAAGGATCAACGACATTTTCTAAAGGATCGCTGTGAGGGACAAATAAATTCAGTAACACCGGTTGAATAAATATAACAGTGACGTTAGATTAGGTTAGGTTAAGATAGGTTAGGTTAGGTTAAGATAGGTTAGGTTAGGTTAGGTTAGGTTAGGTTAGGTTAAGTTAGGTTAGGTTAGGTTAGGTTAGGTTAGGTTAGGTTAGGTTAAGATAGGTTAGGTTAAGATAGGTTAGGTTAGGTTTGGTTTTAAGACAGCTGAGCTCCAGACGTAAGGTGCCTGAAACACGACCCAGGAGCGTATATACATAACACAGGAGAGTCAAGTGTGTCTCATACCTCCCTCGTTAACTGTGGTGGTGGTGAGGTGGTGGTGGTGTGGTGGTGGTGAGGTGGTGAGGTGGTGGTGTGGTGGTGGTGGTGGTGTGGTGGTGGTGAGGTGGTGGTGTGGTGGTGGTGTGGTGGTGGTGAGGTGGTGGTGTGGTGGTGGTGTGGTGGTGTCTGGGAGATGATCAACACTATCATCATGGCGGCTCTGGTGTACATAGTCTCACACAAGTTATAAAACATTGACCACAAGAGCTAGAACAGTAGTACAGTACATCAACACAACAGAAACAGGAGGTCACTGAAGATGTCTCATGGAACAGTAGTACAGTACATCAACACAACAGAAACAGGAGGTCAGTGAAGATGTCTCATGTCACTCACTCAACATTGCCTGTGACTGATTGAGTGTGGTAATAACATCCTTGGTGACGCAACAGCTTAGGTCAAATTTGTCTGTGACCTTGACCTCTGACACGTAGTACAAGAGACACTGAATTATCAAGAAACAGACACATGTATAAATTTTGCATTCTGGTTCCTCCAATGTTGAGGTAATTACACGGCAGACGGACAAAACATTAACTACATAACCACCATTTCTGGGCTCATAACACAGGTGGTCTGGGCTAAGATTTATACCTGTACAATGTTTCAGGTAATTAATCCCTACAAGATGGACTGACAGTGAATTAATTATGATTAGAAAGAGACAGAAGAGAAAAATAAGTGAGTGTGTGTTTGTTACTTCGTTGAGAACCTCTTTGTTTGGGCACCTGTACTGATCAGCCACAGGTAGGGGGAGGGAGGGAAAGGGGAGGGAAAGAAGGAAAAGGGGGGGGAAGGAAGGAGGTAAGGAAGGAAAAGGCCCACGAAAACGACCTATCATCCACCCCATATAATGCTACACCCATTAACCAAGTAAACACTGACCACAAAAAGCATTATATTAAAGAAAAGAATAAATAGGTCCCTTACTAACACGAGTGATAGTAATAAAGTCATGTAAGCATTATTATAAAAACAGGATATAATACTTTAACACATATTAGTTGCATCAGTGAGCAATATTTACAGTTTATTCGTTCGGATCAATGTGAAAATTGCATAAAAACTCAAAACCATGTAAAAATAAAGTGTGTGTGTGTGTATGTGTGTGTGTGTGTGTCTGTTGTGGTTCATGGTATATTCTGTTAACTGAAAGGTCGTTCGGGGGGAAGCCAATCATGTTCAACGGGTTTTATTTTGGCTGAACAATACATTTGAATAACAATTGTTTCAACTCGCCGGGGATTCACTCGATGATGGAAATTCCTGTTAGATACAACTTTCACTGTTATACCTCAGGTCAGGTGGAGTGTGCGTGTGTGTGTGTGTGTGAGAGAGAGAGAGAGAGAGAGAGAGAGAGAGAGAGAGAGAGAGCTGAACGGGCAACAGAACTAAGCGATAAGGTTTCAGTAACTCGTGATAGGGTTTCAAAATCAACCAGTGGACACGGACTTGTTTTTCCCTGAACTAACAAAATCGCCAACAACAATTTCGCCTCCAAGTATTTGTGATATAAACGCTGCCACTCCACTTTAGCGCCAACAGAGTAAAAAAACTATTCCGAAAATACCCAGAAATTAGAGGTTCTCTCTCCGCTCTCTTAAACTGACACTAACGAAGAAATCCTGGACAGTATGAGTAAAATTTATTGCATCTTTCCTCTCTCTCCACACACACACACACACACACACACACACACACACACACACACACTTACTACTACTTTGCTGTCACTCGGAATCGAGTATGACGATCATCCAGCAACGCTACAATTTTATGAGTTATTAGGGATGTCACATTCACTGGTAAGTTTTGAGGTGGCTAAAGAGGCCGATACGGAACCGGCAGCGTCGTTCACATTCGTTGCACATGTGAAGGGCTGCATCTAGCGTGCCTTTCCGGCGTTGGCGCTTGTCTGTCTCGGTTTGCAGTCGGGCTAACTCGAAAGTATTGACACCTTCTCGTAAGGTGCTCCTCCAAGCATTACAGTGTGGAGTAATCGACTCCCAGGTGAGGGGGGTCGATTTGGCACTTTTTCAGGTTTGTCTTAAGGCTATCCTTATACCTTTTCAGTTGCCTGCTTTGGCAGTCTACTGTCGTCCATGCGGGTAATATCCAGGTATATCTACGCCCACGATATACATTCACGGACGCTCTGAAATCACGCCTAATGATATACATCCACGACGCCCGAAATCACGCCCCTATACATCCAACAGACCATCTAGAGATACATTCCCCTGCCCTGAAAAATACAAGGTTCTGTGCTTAATGCCTTTAGCATTCTCACCCAAAACACACAGATCACAGGTCACTCTACACCACTTAAGAAACTGAAACGACAATTCCTCCACACCCCCCGACGATAACGTAAACAAAGACTTGTTCACATCCAGCAGGTAATATAAACACTGTACTGTATCTCACTCTTTGCTGTCAAGTGACAAATCTCTCACTGACTCTCGTATACAAATAATGATACTGAGATATAACGAAAATGGTTATATAGAGTCAAAATTAAAGCCAAATTCTTATTCTGCATTTCAGAGGATAACAAATTTTAAACAATTATGTACAGTACCTGTGTCGGACTCACACATATATTTAAAGTTAAGATTTAGGAGGTACAACGTAATAAAGAATGTGCACGTTAGACACAAACAAAATCAAACATGATCGAGAAAATTGTTATGTCCATCTCAAGTTT
This sequence comes from Homarus americanus, assembly GCF_018991925.1. Classification (NCBI taxonomy): domain Eukaryota; kingdom Metazoa; phylum Arthropoda; class Malacostraca; order Decapoda; family Nephropidae; genus Homarus; species Homarus americanus. The sequence goes on from NW_024752201.1 coordinate 11,984, forward strand.
ATATTTATAATAGCAAAAATTATAATAAAAATTATTAATAATTTCAATAATATCTTGGTAGATAATGCTTCCAAACAGTTATATCTTTACAGACGTTAAATTTAGCATTATAGTGAGCTAAAGCTGGGTATTCTTAACATATATATGGAATTATTTGCGATATATCAATATTAATCGAACATTATGTTTGAGCCAATGGGCTGCAGGGAGGGTGGCCTGGCTTTACCGCCGCTAAAAAACCCGACGATTTCATGAACTGGGCAATTTGTATGAAGTAAACAATCAGACTACCATTATATAAAAATAAGTTTTACTACTAAGACATTGAAAGGAAAGCAAAACAATATAAACAATTGAAAAGAAGTATTCTACAGGGTAGAAGATAGGTAAATTTTCAATTCAGCTTTTATTATAAATAAAACACATACAAAAGATTCTTGCAATAAATCCTCGGCCTTATTTAGAGCTTTTCTTTCAAAACCTCTTTCTCATTATATTCTTTTTCAATACGAATTGCGACATCTAGAACGTGTCTCATTTGGTAGTTGCGACCAAAACAAGTTCGGGAGGGGGGTGTGCCAGGGAGGGGAGGGAGGTGCTGACGAGGAAGACAGAATTCATTATTATCCTCTTTGGCCTCCATGTCGAAGAACCGAAGTGCAGGATTTCTTCTCCGCCGCCTTTCGTCGCATTGCTCCTCCTCCTCTTCTTCATCCGAAGACCTTGACGTACTGTGAGATGAGAGCTCATACCCTTCAGGAGACCCTGATGAGTCCTCGTCATTGTATGATTCATCATGAGCGATAAAACTATCGGAGTTCTCATCGCTCCCCGACTCGTCGGAGTTCATCGCTCCAATGACTTGCCGGAGTTCTCATCGCCCACGACTGTCGGAGTTCTCATCGCCCACGACCTGCCTTAGCCATCATTTTGCAGGAGAGCTTCCATCGTCACTTTCGCTGTCAGAAACAAGTCTACTGCGTTTTCTCAGCCCCAGCCGAGGGCAAGCCATTTCAATCAAACTTATTATTAAGTTAACGGTTACTGGTGCAGTAAATCTACTGTACAGTAGGTGTCAATTTTGTAGTAAGAGGTTATGTGGGTGAGGTGGTCAGTTTTGAATTTTCCTGTACAGTATGTGGGACAACTATACTGGTGTAGACGATGATAGTGTAGATTATAATAGTGCAGATGATGGTGTAGACATTGATGGTGTAGATGATGGTGTAGACGATGATAGTGTAGATGATGATAGTGCAGATGATGGTGTAGACATTGATAGTGTAGATGATGGTGTAGACGATGATAGTGTAGATGATGGTGTAGACGATGATAGTGTAGATGATGATAGTGTAGATGATGGTGTAGACGATGATAGTGTAGATGATGGTGTAGACGATGATAGTGAAGATTATGATAGTGTAGATGATGGTGTAGATGATGATAGTGTAGATGATGGTGTAGACGATGATAGTGTAGATGATGGTGTAGACGATGATAGTGTAGATGATGGTGTAGACGATGATAGTGTAGATGATGGTGTAGACGATGATAGTGTAGATGATGGTGTAGACGATGATAGTGTAGATGATGGTGTAGACGATGATAGTGTAGATGATGGTGTAGACGATGATAGTGAAGATTATGATAGTGTAGATGATGGTGTAGACGATGATAGTGTAGATGATGGTGTAGACGATGATAGTGAAGATTATGATAGTGTAGATGATGGTGTAGACGATGATAGTGTAGATGGTGGTGTAGACGATGATAGTGTAGATGATGGTGTAGACGATGGTAGTGTAGATGATGGTGTAGATGATGATAGTGTAGATGATGGTGTAGACGATGATAGTGTAGATGATGGTGTAGACGATGATAGTGAAGATTATGGTGTAGAGTTGTAGACGATGGTAGTGTAGATGATGATGGTGTCACTGTAGACGATGGTGTAGTTGATAGTGTACATGATGGTGTAAACGATGATAGTGTAGAAGATGGAACACACACACACACACACACACACACACACACACACACCATAGATAAATTCAATAAAAAACGCTTGAAATTTCACTTTACTTATGTGAATAACATGAAATAACAGCATAGTAATTAATAATAATAATAAATAAAATAATATTACTAATAATAAAGTATAATATAAATAACAATAAATCACAAGAATAGAATAAATTTGGATTGTTTTAGAATGATCAGTACCTTTAATATTACTTAATACAGCCACACCCCTGAGACACACCCAGAAAAAAAAAGAAAAAAAAGTTTAATATTGTGCACAGATGAACCACTACTAAAAATACCACCTCACCGTAAAACTAGACTACACCAACACCAAACTGTAAGAGTGTGTGTGTGTGTGTGTGTCCTGGTGTGGTCCACCCCCAAAATAGTGTGTCACGACCCCTGGTGAAGGTTTAACAGTCTGACAACACGAATTAAGAAATCTTCACACCGAAAATTGAAAACTTAGCCACCGAGTTTATTTTGATATTGAGGAAAAAGAAAGTTTGGTGAAGAGGGATATATTGTAGTAGTGAGCAGCGAGAGTTGACTGTTGGTCTCATACACTTACTGACACCAAACAACTTGTTACTTGTTGGGACACACACACACACACACACCTTCTCTGGCTCCTAAACTCTCTCCTTTCTTAAAGTTGTATTCACTTCTTTGCATTCAGTAGCTAAGTGCTTGAATGATTGACCCTCACGCAGATGTAAGCATAAGTGTGAGGCCAGACACATTGCCTCACACTGCTGTGCTAACCCAGATATGAATAAGTCAACCTCTAAGTACAGAACTACACAAACAATACTCAGGAAATACTCTAACATTCATTGCCATAAGGAACACGAGACAAACATGACCCGTAAGTATAAATATACAGACGAATGAGAATAACACTATATATGCCTCTTTTGATATCTAAAGCGGGTGTATATATGCTGTAAAAAAAATGCATTCGATATGATACAAGAACAGTAGACAAAAAAAAAGATGCCCCTCTCCTCTGCTCCTGACACCGTGAACACAGCAGGGGTGGCGGGGGCAGTATGGGTGGTAGGGTGGGGGCGGGAGCGGTATGGGTGACTGGGGAATAGTGCGGGGGTGAACGGGGTACCAGCCAATACAACACTGGTATGTACAGCTGCCGTTTCAACACTACATTCCTTATAAACTTGGGGAAAAAATATTGAATTTGTCTCGACTAAAGGATCCCAAAATATCATAATAATAATAACAATAATAATAATAATAATAATAATAATAATAATAATAATAATAATAATAATAATAATAATAATAATAATAATAATAAATAATAAATAAACAAAACGTATCTCATCTCGGGGTCTTTTCAATGGTTCCCCCTAACCCTCCCCTCCCCTCCCCTCCCCTCCCCCTCCCATTCCCCTTCCCCTTCCCCCAGGCTTCCGTACCCAAGGAAGACCATAACTAAGTCCACCATCACCCACAGCCAATACTAACAACTTATTTTTAACACGACACTTAAAACATCCACAGGTGTAGAAAACCCCCCATAACAAACTCCTAACTCACATTTTATACTTAAAAATACCCACAAGAATCTCATTAACTCCAAACACACAAACGCATATCATTACTTCCATGTTAACTCAGACAACCCGGAACTATAAAGAGGAAGCCAGAAGGTCGTATAAACCCCCTTTCCCCATCCAGCACCACCATCAGGAGCTGGGAGGAGCCTTCAGGATCTTGGGGAAGGTCTTGGGTGATCCTCCTTCACTAGACAACAAAGTACTCCCCTCTGCCTGTACTCTTGACCATCGCCAACTAAGGTTCCTGAATCTCCCAGCCATTGTAAGTTTGAGATAAAGAGCATAATGGTGCAGATGTGGTTGACGTTAACATGATGGTAGGTTAACATGATGGTAGGTTAACATGGTGGTGGTTAAACATGATGGTAGGTTAACATGATGGTAGGTTAACATGGTGGTAGGTTAACATGATGGTAGGTTAACATGGTGGTAGGTTAGCATGGTGGTAGGTTAACATGATGGGAGGTTAACATGGTGGTAGGTTAACATGATGGTAGGTTAACATGGTGGTAGGTTAACATGGTGGTAGGTTAACATGATGGTAGGTTAACATGATGGTAGGTTAACATGATGGTAGGTTAACATGGTGGTAGGTTAACATGGTGGTAGGTTAACATGATGGTAGGTTAACATGATGGTAGGTTAGCATGATGGTAGGTTAGCATGATGGCAGGTTAGCATGGTGGTAGGTTAACATGGTGGTAGGTTAACATGGTGGTAGGTTAACATGGTGGTAGGTTAACATGGTGGTAGGTTAACATGGTGGTAGGTTAACATGGTGGTAGGTTAACATGATGGTAGGTTAACATGGTGGTAGGTTAACATGGTGGTAGGTTAACATGGTGGTAGGTTAACATGATGGTAGGTTAACATGGTGGTAGGTTAACATGGTGGTAGGTTAACATGGTGGTAGGTTAACATGGTGGTAGGTTAACATGGTGGTAGGTTAACATGGTAGTAGGTTAACATGATGGTAGGTTAACATGATGGTAGGTTAACATGATGGTAGGTTAACATGATGGTAGGTTAACATGATGGTAGGTTAACATGGTGGTAGGTTAACATGGTGGTAGGTTAACATGATGGTAGGTTAACATGATGATGGTAGGTTAACATGATGATGGTTGGCTAATGTGATGACAGGCTAACATGATGGTTCTAGGCTAATATGATGGGTATTCTAACATGATTTAACACTTAACATGATAATAAACTAACATGATAGTATGAGGGAAAGAATTATGACTCGGAAAATGACCAAAGTTTTAGTCCATCAATTTATATCTAACTTAGACATACATGAGTGTAATGTGTACATAATTTCACAATATTCTTACCACAAGTTCTCTCAACACGTCACCTCACCCCTCCGGCTTCTCTCCCTCCCCACCTCACGTTCTTCCCTCACACCTTCACATCCCTCCCTCCACATATCTCCTCCATCATCTCTACACCAACACCAAAATAAACTCACAAGATGTATAAGTAATTACTATACGTCCGGAGATGGACCCTTGAATAGTGCCCGCCAAGTGTTCATCTGAGAGAGAGAGAGAGAGAGAGAGAAGGGACTCTTGTTATCTAGATTTCAGTCGCCATATGTGATTCTTGTTTAACACACACACACACACACACACACACACACACACACACACACACACACACACACACACACACACACACACACACACACACACACACACACACACACACACACACACACACACACACACACACACACACACACACACACACACACACACACACACACACACACACACACACACACACACACACAAAGTTCAAAGGTCATACACGTTTTTGTCTTAGTATTCCACCTGATACCAACACCAGTCTCTCCTTTATGTTCAACAACCTGTAAGTCGAGATGGTATACAATGTTCACCAAGTTCAGACAATGGAGGCAGGCATACCTCAGTGGGAGCAACATTAGGTGGTGAATGTATACTGACACGACAAGATGGTCAACCTACACACAAAAGGTAAACAGTATTGCGTGTTGCATCAAGAGGAGGACAGGAGGGAGCGGGAAGAGGTCGACCAGCAGAATTAACATCACATCCTAACATCTACAATAAGGTTTAAATCGTGTGTCTGTGTCTGTCTCATTGTTGACTATCGTAGAACAGGTCAATTATATCGTTAAATAAAGAGCTGAGCCTTCCTAATAAACACAAGTAAGGAATGACAATAAACAGTGGATTCAAATGGGCAATATTTTTTTTTGTTTTACGATACTCACCAATGGACCTCGAGAGAATCACCTCACTCAAACATTGGCAATTATATATAACCTAAATTCTACGGGACTCCGACAGGTGAGTGAGGGTGATTACCTTGCTACAGCGACCAACATAATCTATAGTGATCCATCTTATTCCATTGACTGCTTTATTACAACGACTATTAATTATTTTTACTTCAAGGATCAACGACATTTTCTAAAGGATCGCTGTGAGGGACAAATAAATTCAGTAACACCGGTTGAATAAATATAACAGTGACGTTAGATTAGGTTAGGTTAAGATAGGTTAGGTTAGGTTAAGATAGGTTAGGTTAGGTTAGGTTAGGTTAGGTTAGGTTAGTTAGGTTAGGTTAGGTTAGGTTAGGTTAGGTTAGGTTAGGTTAGGTTAGGTTAAGATAGGTTAGGTTAGGTTAGGTTAGGTTAGGTTTGGTTTTAAGACAGCTGAGCTCCAGACGTAAGGTGCCTGAAACACGACCCAGGAGCGTATATACATAACACAGGAGAGTCAAGTGTGTCTCATACCTCCCTCGTTAACTGTGGTGGTGGTGAGGTGGTGGTGTGGTGGTGGTGTGGTGGTGGTGAGGTGGTGAGGTGGTGGTGTGGTGGTGGTGTGGTGGTGGTGAGGTGGTGGTGTGGTGGTGGTGTGGTGGTGGTGAGGTGGTGGTGTGGTGGTGGTGTGGTGGTGTCTGGGAGATGATCAACACTATCATCATGGCGGCTCTGGTGTACATAGTCTCACACAAGTTATAAAACATTGACCACAAGAGCTAGAACAGTAGTACAGTACATCAACACAACAGAAACAGGAGGTCACTGAAGATGTCTCATGGAACAGTAGTACAGTACATCAACACAACAGAAACAGGAGGTCACTGAAGATGTCTCATGTCACTCACTCAACATTGCCTGTGACTGATTGAGTGTGGTAATAACATCCTTGGTGACGCAACAGCTTAGGTCAAATTTGTCTGTGACCTTGACCTCTGACACGTAGTACAAGAGACACTGAATTATCAAGAAACAGACACATGTATAAATTTTGCATTCTGGTTCCTCCAATGTTGAGGTAATTACACGGCAGACGGACAAAACATTAACTACATAACCACCATTTCTGGGCTCATAACACAGGTGGTCTGGGCTAAGATTTATACCTGTACAATGTTTCAGGTAATTAATCCCTACAAGATGGACTGACAGTGAATTAATTATGATTAGAAAGAGACAGAAGAGAAAAATAAGTGAGTGTGTGTTTGTTACTTCGTTGAGAACCTCTTTGTTTGGGCACCTGTACTGATCAGCCACAGGTAGGGGGAGGGAGGGAAAGGGGAGGGAAAGAAGGAAAAGGGGGGGGAAGGAAGGAGGTAAGGAAGGAAAAGGCCCACGAAAACGACCTATCATCCACCCCATATAATGCTACACCCATTAACCAAGTAAACACTGACCACAAAAAGCATTATATTCAAGAAAAGAATAAATAGGTCCCTTACTAACACGAGTGATAGTAATAAAGTCATGTAAGCATTATTATAAAAACAGGATATAATACTTTAACACATATTAGTTGCATCAGTGAGCAATATTTACAGTTTATTCGTTCGGATCAATGTGAAAATTGCATAAAAACTCAAAACCATGTAAAAATAAAGTGTGTGTGTGTGTATGTGTGTGTGTGTGTGTGTGTTGTGGTTCATGGTATATTCTGTTAACTGAAAGGTCGTTCGGGGGGAAGCCAATCATGTTCAACGGGTTTTATTTTGGCTGAACAATACATTTGAATAACAATTGTTTCAACTCGCCGGGGATTCACTCGATGATGGAAATTCCTGTTAGATACAACTTTCACTGTTATACCTCAGGTCAGGTGGAGTGTGCGTGTGTGTGTGTGTGTGTGTGAGAGAGAGAGAGAGAGAGAGAGAGAGAGAGAGAGAGAGAGAGAGAGAGAGAGAGAGAGAGAGAGAGAGAGAGAGAGAGAGAGAGAGAGAGAGAGAGCTGAACGGGCAACAGAACTAAGCGATAAGGTTTCAGTAACGCGTGATAGGGTTTCAAAATCAACCAGTGGACACGACTTGTTTTTCCTCAACTAACAAAATCGCCAACAACAATTTCGCCTCCAAGTATTTGTGATATAAACGCTGCCACTCCACTTTAGCGCCAACAGAGTAAAAAAACTATTCCGAAAATACCCAGAAATTAGAGGTTCTCTCTCCGCTCTCTTAAACTGACACTAACGAAGAAATCCTGGACAGTATGAGTAAAATTTATTGCATCTTTCCTCTCTCTCCACACACACACACACACACACACACACACACACACACACACACACACACTTACTACTACTTTGCTGTCACTCGGAATCGAGTATGACGATCATCCAGCAACGCTACAATGTTATGAGTTATTAGGGATGTCACATTCACTGGTAAGTTTTGAGGTGGCTAAAGAGGCCGATACGGAACCGGCAGCGTCGTTCACATTCGTTGCACATGTGAAGGGCTGCATCTAGCGTGCCTTTCCGGCGTTGGCGCTTGTCTGTCTCGGTTTGCAGTCGGGCTAACTCGAAAGTATTGACACCTTCTCGTAAGGTGCTCCTCCAAGCATTACAGTGTGGAGTAATCGACTCCCAGGTGAGGGGGTCGATTTGGCACTTTTTCAGGTTTGTCTTAAGGCTATCCTTATACCTTTTCAGTTGCCTGCTTTGGCAGTCTACTGTCGTCCATGCGGGTAATATCCAGGTATATCTACGCCCACGATATACATTCACGGACGCCTGAAATCACGCCCACGATATACATCCACGGACGCCTGAAATCACGCCCCCGTTATACATCCACAGACCATCTAGAGATACATCCCCGCCCCGAAAAATACACCCCAGCGAACAGTTTTTAGCATTCTCACCCAAAACACACAGATCACAGGTCACTCTACACCACTTAAGAAACTGAAACGACAATTCCTCCACACCCCCCGACGATAACGTAAACAAAGACTTGTTCACATCCAGCAGGTAATGTAAACACTGTACTGTATCTCACTCTTTGCTGTCAAGTGACAAATCTCTCACTGACTCTCGTATACAAATAATGATACTGAGATATAACGAAAATGGTTATATAGAGTCAAAATTAAAGCCAAATTCTTATTCTGCATTTCAGAGGATAACAAATTTTAAACAATTATGTACAGTACCTGTGTCGGACTCACACATATATTTAAAGTTAAGATTTAGGAGGTACAACGTAATAAAGAATGTGCACGTTAGACACAAACAAAATCAAACATGATCGAGAAAATTGTTATGTCCATCTCAAGTTTATATTTATAATAGCAAAAATTATAATAAAAATTATTAATAATTTCAATAATATCTTGGTAGATAATGCTTCCAAACAGTTATATCTTTACAGACGTTAAATTTAGCATTATAGTGAGCTAAAGCTGGGTATTCTTAACATATATATGGAATTATTTGCGATATATCAATATTAATCGAACATTATGTTTGAGCCAATGGGCTGCAGGGAGGGTGGCCTGGCTTTACCGCCGCTAAAAAACCCGACGATTTCATGAACTGGGCAATTTGTATGAAGTAAACAATCATATCAAATTCACATAAGTAAAAATAAGTTTTACTACACATTTACAGCAAAACAATATAAATAATTAAAAAGAAGCATATTCTACAGGGTAAAGAAGATAGGTAACGCCAATTCAGATTTTTATTTATAAATAAACACATACAAAGATTCAGCAATGAATCCCTTTGGCCTTATTTAGAGCTTTTCTTTTCAAAACCCTTTTCTCATTATATTCTTTTTCAATACGAATTGCGACATCTAGAACGTGTCTCATTTGGTAGTTGCGACCAAAACAAGTTCGGGAGGGGGTGTGCCAGGGAGGGGAGGGAGGTGCTGACGAGGAAGACAGAATTCATTATTATCCTCTTTGGCCTCCATGTCGAAGAACCGAAGTGCAGGATTTCTTCTCCGCCGCCTTTCGTCGCATTGCTCCTCCTCCTCTTCTTCATCCGAAGAGCTTGACGTACTGTGAGATGAGAGCTCATACCCTTCAGGAGACCCTGATGAGTCCTCGTCATTGTATGATTCATCATGAGCGATAAAACTATCGGAGTTCTCATCGCTCCCCGACTCGTCGGAGTTCTCATCGCTCCACGACTCGTCGGAGTTCTCATCGCTCCACGACTCGTCGGAGTTCTCATCGCTCCACGACTCGTCGGAGTTCTCATCGCTCCACGACTCGTCCTAGTCATTCCATTTTGCAGGAGAGCTTCCATCGTCACTTTCGCTGTCAGAAACAAGTCTACTGCGTTTTCTCAGCCCCAGCCGAGGGCAAGCCATTTCAATCAAACTTATTATTAAGTTAACGGTTACTGGTGCAGTAAATCTACTGTACAGTAGGTGTCAATTTTGTAGTAAGAGGTTATGTGGGTGAGGTGGTCAGTTTTGAATTTTCCTGTACAGTATGTGGGACAACTATACTGGTGTAGACGATGATAGTGTAGATTATAATAGTGCAGATGATGGTGTAGACATTGATGGTGTAGATGATGGTGTAGACGATGATAGTGTAGATTATGATAGTGCAGATGATGGTGTAGACATTGATAGTGTAGATGATGGTGTAGACGATGATAGTGTAGATGATGGTGTAGACGATGATAGTGTAGATGATGATAGTGTAGATGATGGTGTAGACGATGATAGTGTAGATGATGGTGTAGACGATGATAGTGAAGATTATGATAGTGTAGATGATGGTGTAGATGATGATAGTGTAGATGATGGTGTAGACGATGATAGTGTAGATGATGGTGTAGACGATGATAGTGTAGATGATGGTGTAGACGATGATAGTGTAGATGATGGTGTAGACGATGATAGTGTAGATGATGGTGTAGACGATGATAGTGTAGATGATGGTGTAGACGATGATAGTGTAGATGATGGTGTAGACGATGATAGTGAAGATTATGATAGTGTAGATGATGGTGTAGACGATGATAGTGTAGATGATGGTGTAGACGATGATAGTGAAGATTATGATAGTGTAGATGATGGTGTAGACGATGATAGTGTAGATGGTGGTGTAGACGATGATAGTGTAGATGATGGTGTAGACGATGGTAGTGTAGATGATGGTGTAGATGATGATAGTGTAGATGATGGTGTAGACGATGATAGTGTAGATGATGGTGTAGACGATGATAGTGAAGATTATGGTGTAGAGTTGTAGACGATGGTAGTGTAGATGATGATGGTGTCACTGTAGACGATGGTGTAGTTGATAGTGTACATGATGGTGTAAACGATGATAGTGTAGAAGATGGAACACACACACACACACACACACACACACACACACACACACACACACACACACACACACCATAGATAAATTCAAAAAAAAACGCTTGAAATTTCACTTTACTTATGTGAATAACATGAAATAACAGCATAGTAATTAATAATAATAATAAATAAAAATAATATTACTAATAATAAAGTATAATATAAATAACAATAAATCACAAGAATAAATTTGGATTGTTTTAGAATGATCAGTACCTTTAATATTACTTAATACAGCCACACCCCTGAGACACACCCAGAAAAAAAAAGAAAAAAAAGTTTAATATTGTGCACAGATGAACCACTACTAAAAATACCCCCTCACCGTAAAACTAGACTACACCAACACCAAACTGTAAGAGTGTGTGTGTGTGTGTGTGTCCTGGTGTGGTCCACTCCCAAAATAGTGTGTCACGACCCCTGGTGAAGGTTTAACAGTCTGACAACACGAATTAAGAAATCTTCACACCGAAAATTGAAAACTTAGCCACCGAGTTTATTTTGATATTGAGGAAAAAGAAAGTTTGGTGAAGAGGGATATATTGTAGTAGTGAGCAGCGAGAGTTGACTGTTGGTCTCATACACTTACTGACACCAAACAACTTGTTACTTGTTGGGACACACACACACACACACCTTCTCTGGCTCCTAAACTCTCTCCTTTCTTAAAGTTGTATTCACTTCTTTGCATTCAGTAGCTAAGTGCTTGAATGATTGACCCTCACGCAGATGTAAGCATAAGTGTGAGGCCAGACACATTGCCTCACACTGCTGTGCTAACCCAGATGTGAATAAGTCAACCTCTAAGTACAGAACTACACAAACAATACTCAGGAAATACTCTAACATTCATTGCCATAAGGAACACGAGACAAACATGACCCGTAAGTATAAATATACAGACGAATGAGAATAACACTATATATGCCTCTTTTGATATCTAAAGCGGGTGTATATATGCTGTAAAAAAATGCATTCGATATGATACAAGAACAGTAGACAAAAAAAAAG